>NC_066892.1:26589164-26889164 GCF_022985175.1 Labeo rohita
CGTCAGAAATGTCAGGTTTTATTATTCTTGTCTTACAACGTATAGACCACCTCGATCACACGCACACGAACGTGATATATCACACCGTTCCAGAAGCCAGCAAAATGATCTATTCATAAACACACAAACACAACACACACTCAGCAGTTTGATGCAAGGTCAGCCGGTCTGCTCGGTTAAAACAGCACTAACACAGTAAAACAAGCTGCCCGTTATCAGTCACGAGCCCAGTGTCGTCATGTGTGTCTGACTGCAGCTGTATGATCATAAAATGTAATTCGCCTGATTATCAGCTAATCCTCCATTATGACAAACACTGGCGCCTCTGCTTTCAATAATACTCACATTTATGGCCGCTTCAGATGATCTGAGCGCGTTTGTCAGTCGCTGATGGTGGGGTGGTGTGCGTTTGAGTCGTCCAGCATGATCCACACAAACACACACTAGTGGTTTTATCCACAAATTCACCGAGATTTTCACACTTAGATGTTTTTATCAAACCCGACACTGTCACCAGAGAGTGAAGCAAGAGGAAATGGCAACAGATCTGACGGGCCTCCGGCCGGATGTACGACTTCAAAATTAAAGTCTTAAGACTTTATAAGTCTCAACTGGTCTCAACATATTATATTCATAATATTTTTTTCTCCTGTACGTATTTGTTCCCAACAAATACACATGTTTGTAAAATAAAATAATTATTAAATTATAAATTGAGAATATCGTGATATTGCCTTTATGTAACAACAGACAACTTAAAAAAGACGAATGATTAAGCAACTACGTGAAAAAAATATTTTGGCCCACATATGGAAGCTATGTGTATTAATACAAATTATTTTTAATATTAATTAGCCAACCAAATGCGGAAACAATTCCATTACATAAAGGATTTCCTGAGCCGTCAGATAAAAAAAAAAAAAAATCATTTCAAAGAATCATTTGAAAATATCAAGTGAAAAGTATAGTCTTTGTTTGTTTGTTTATTGTAATAATGTTAACATTAATCAAATTACTTTAAAAAAAAATTACAGATTACGACTGTATTTTTTAAAAGATATTTTAATAATATTATGGTCATGATTATCATCATAATTATTAAATTATAAATAGAGAATATCGTGATATTGCCTTTATGTAACAACAGACGACTTAAAAAAGACGAATGATTAAGCAACTACGTGAAAAAAATATTTTGGCCCACATATGGAAGCTATGTGTATTAATACAAATTATTTTTTAATATTAATTAGCCAACCAAATGCGGAAACAATTCAATTACATAAAGGATTTCCTGAGCCGTCAGATAAAAAAAAATAATTTCAAAGAATAATTTGAAAATATCAAGTGAAAAGTATAGCCTTCGTTTGTTTGTTTATTGTAATAATGTTAACATTAATCAAATTACTTTAAAAAAATTACAAATTACGACTGTATTTTTTAAAAGATATTTTAATAATATTATGGTCATGATTATCATCATGATTATTATTTATTTTTTTATTGTGTCTCTGTGTTGATATTGCCAGTATAACTGTTAAACGTTAAATTACTGTTTAATATTATGTTCCAAACATTTAATATGAAAAATATAGCTTTATTATTGGCCTTATTATTTTATAGGTTGTTAAAATAATGTTGACATTAAATAAATTGCTTTCCGATTAGGAATTTATATATATATATATATATATATATATATATACACACACACACTACCGTTCAAAAGTTTGGGGTCAGTAAGACTTGTAATAGTCTTTAAAGAAGTCTCTTATGCTCATCAAGGCTGCATTTATTTGATTAAAAATATAGAAAAAAAAACAGTAATATTGCAAAATGTTTTTACAATATAAAATAATGTTTTTTATTTTAACATACTTTAAAATAGAATTTATTCCTGTGATGAAAAGCTGAATTTTTATCAGCTGTTACTCCAGTCTTAAGTGTCACATGATCCTTCAGAAATCATTCTAATATGCGGATTTATTATTAGAATGATCAATGTTGGATAATATCAACAGTTGTGCTGCCAAATATTTTTTGGAACCTGTGATTTTTTTTTCAGGATTCTTTCATGAATAACAAGTTTAAAAAGTACAGTGTTTATTAAAAATATAAATATTTTATAACAATGTAAATTATTTATTATTAACTTTTAATAAACTTTTAATTATTAACTTAATACATCCTTGGTGAATAAAAGTATTAATTTCTTAAAAAAAAAAGAAAAGAAAAGAAACAATAAAAATGTATTCTTTCGGCTTTTCCTGTCAACCACACCCGGAAGACAGCCAAGATTAATATTCACCAATCGGAAGACAGCTTCATTCCCAACAACCAATCAAAATCTTTGGCGTGACCTGTCATTTGTGGGCAGGGAGTCGGTGTGGTCGTCAGAGTTGAGCAGTGATCGGTTTCTTGAGAACTGTACGTGTGCTTAAGTGTGATCCTCGTGTTATTAAGATATCTCCTGCATTAGCGCTTTAGTAGTGTAAGTGTGTGAAGCGCTACTTTATCGCTGAGTCGTAGAGCAGAAGTGCAGTAACGTGTGGTGTGATGGCGTGTTGGTAGAGCGCTGGAGTGTGATTGGACAGTGCGGTTCTTGCTCATGGTGCGGTTTTTATGGGCGGTGCGCAGATCAGCGGCTGCGCTGCTCGTCAGAATAAATAAACCCGCTGCCAGAGCTCAAACTCTTCATTTACCTGTTCAACAGCACACACAGCTTTACAGGTGAGTGAAGAAAACATTTTTGTAACATTTATCCAGTGCATTTTATGAGCTGCTGATTTTACAGGGCCTAAATGTTGTGTTCCTATAATTTAGCACCATGCTAAACTAACTTTTGTAGCTTTTTGTGTATATTCTTTGTAATAACTATTGTAAATTATGTAAGTATAATTTATTTTTAGGTATGTTTACATTCTTCACTTAATATTATTTAGTTATTGTTGCGTCTGTGCTATTTGGCTATTAAAAATATTAAACTTTTTAACTGTAAATGTGTTTCAGTGTTGTATATTTTTAATATATTTTAAGTTGTTAATAATATTATTAAACAACTAAGGAAAATGTTGAAATATGTTCTAAATGTTGTAGCCATAATGACTTGTTTATATACATATTTTTAGATTGTTTTGTAGCAGTTGGCTTATAATAATTATTAAATAAATATCTGAAGTGACTGCATTACAAAGCATGTTTTAGTGTGAAGGTGAATGTGTCTGTGTTTGTAGTCAGGTCAGACGGCTCAGTTCACCTGTAAGGATGCCGGAGATTAGCATGGATAATCTGGATGAGAAGCAGGTGCAGTTGCTTGCAGAGATGTGCATCCTCATCGACGACAATGACAGAAAGATTGGAGCTGACAGCAAGAAAAACTGCCATCTCAATGCAAATATCGATAAAGGTAAAATGTGTGCATGATATTTTACTGCTGATTATATGTATTTTACCTGTCCCTAAAAAGACAACTCTATTATTTATTTATTCATTTATTTATTTATTTATAAAAAGGTCTTAACATAAATGATTTCTTTGCATTCTTAACGACAGGATTATTGCATCGAGCATTCAGTGTTTTCCTGTTTAACAGCGAGGAAAAGCTGCTCCTTCAGCAGAGATCCGATGCCAAAATCACTTTTCCAGGTATGTGTCAATGTTAATATTATATTATTTACTCCTATTTTGAATTATCTATTAGAATTAGCTGTTATACTCTCAGTTTTAATTCTGTGTGTTTTTGTTAGTATTTCTATCTAGATTCATTTATTTACATTTTAGTTTTAGTCAATTTAATGTTTTTTTTTTTTTTTGTTAAATTCCTTATTTATTAAATCTTTCAATTTATAACCGTTTACAGCAGAGTCATTTTAATGTTTTATTTGCCTAAGGCAGCATTTCACAAGTTTTTTTTCATCTAATATTTATATTTACATTTATCTCTGCTTTATTTCAAATACCAAAGCTGATTTTATAGTTCTAGTTTTATAGTTCTAGTGCTTTTACTCTTGTACTTTACTCATTTCCTAATTCTTCACAGAAATCAAAGACTAATTTTGTGGTGGTTGGGGGGGTTCAATGTTTATATAAATGGCAAAACTTAACACAACTGGTGAGGACACTGAGGGCCAGATTTACTAGCAGTTTAGACCAGCACAACCCCTCTTTTGGCATTAAAAAAATATATACTGTCAAGATTTTCTAAAGACACACCGTAAAACCTAGTGATGAAAAGACGTGGATATTTTTATGGCTGCTTTTGCATTTGTAGGAGTTTCCACTCCCATCTGTACTTTTTTTATGGCACTGCAGTCTCATGCTAAATTGCCCTGTTTAGTAAATCTGGCCTAAGTACTCACTCTCTTGGTTTGCACTCAGGCATAACACAAAATAACATAAGCATTGGTTTATTGCAGTAGTTCATTGCCTTTTGTAAATGTAGAATAAGGTCACAGGTGCGTAAATCCAATCAGCTCATCCAATCAGATTTTAGAGCTCTAGATATCCTTTTTAAAATATGCTTTCATAAGCTGAAATAAAGTTAGTTTGTTTGATATGCTTTCCCAGGCTGTTTTACCAACTCTTGCTGTAGTCACCCCCTCCACACTGCTAGTGAACTGGAGGAGCAGGATGCCATTGGGGTCCGACGCGCCGCACAGAGACGCCTGCAAGCTGAGCTCGGCATTCCCACCGAACAGGTACTGATACAACAGGGTCTCGATTTACCCTTACACAAATTAAAGGAGAAGTCCACTTCCAAAACAAAAATTCACATATAATGTACTCACCCCCTTGTCATCCAAGATGTTCATGTCTTTCTTTCTTCAGTCAGAAAGAAATTATGTTTTTTGAGGAAAACATTTCAGGATTTTTCCGTATAATGGACTGCTATGGTGCCCTGATTTTGGACTTCCAGAATGTAAGTTTAAATGCGGCTTCAAACGATCCCAAATGCAGTTGTAAACAATCCCAGCCGAGGAAGAAGGGTCTAATCTAGCAAAACGATCAGTTATTTTCATTTTAAAAAAATACAATTTAAATACTTTTTAATCTCAAACACTCGTCTTGCCTTACTCTTCCTGAACTGTGTATTCTGACTCAAGACAGTTAGGGTATGTCATAAAACTCCAATCGTATTTTCTCCCTCAACTTTAAAAATCATTTCAAAATCATCCTACATTGCTGCAGAAGTACCGACCCAGTCTTTGCAAAGTGAACATGCAAAGAAGATCAAACACCCTTAACAAAAAAAGGTAAAACAGCGATATAGGAAGATTTTGAAGTTGAGGGAGAACATGAGATGGGAGTTTTTCGACATACCCTAACTGTCATGAACCGGAAAAAAAACAGTCCAGGCAGCGTAAGACAAGACGAGCATTTGACATTAAAAAGTATATAAATTGTATTATTTTTATAAAAAATAACCGATCGTTACGCTTGATAAGACCCTTCTTCCTCGGCTGGGATCATTTAAAACCGCATTTGGCATCGTTTGAAGCCGCATTTAAACTGCATTTTGGTAGTTCAAAATTGGGGCACCATATTCGTCTATTATATGGAGAAAAATGCTGAAATGCAAAAAACGTAATTTATCTACGACTGAAGAAAGAAAGACATGAACATCTTGGATGATAAGGGGGTGAGTATGTTATATGTGAATCTTTGTTTTGGAAGTGGACTTCTCCTTTAAGGCCTAAAAATGTCTCAAATCGAAGCAGAAAGCCTTAAATGTATAGTCATGGCATTAAATCTTGCATTCATTGCTGAAAATATCTTCCTCTGCATTTCTGTCTTGTTTTCCATCATAAACTCACTTCATTTTGATCACTTGATCAAAAAACAAGATTTCTTACCTTAATGTCAGTTTGCCTTTCAAGTAAAATTTGTCTTCATTTAAGAATCTTAAGACATTTCTGGAAAATGAGGAAAAAAACTGATGAAGAACACCAGTTTTCTTGCAGTCTGATCAGAAGTATGGTATAAGTTATCCCCGTGTTTCACAGGGTTTCTGCAGCTCTTAAAAAAAGTCTTAATTCCCCCTTCCACAAATTAAGGCTTTAAAAGTCTTAAATTCGAAAAGTCATGGCAATACGTCTTGCATGCACTGCTAAAAATGAATAACTTTCTTAGAATATTTGTCTTGTTTTCCAGAACAAACATCTAAATATCTTTAAATGAAGATACATTTACTTGAGATTCAAAACGTAGATAGTTGAACTCTTGTTATCTTAGAAACTGAAAAATAATTATCTGAGTTTGTGTAACAAACTAATATCTGCCAACTGGGAATGAAAACTTGTTTTCCTTTTCAATTAAGTTGATATTTCCAATCCTACTGGCAGATATTTGTTCTTTTATTTATTTTTTTTTTAATCATAAACTCACTTCATTTTAATTAATTTCTTAGAAAACAAGACTTCTTATCTAAAGTCGTTTTGCTTTCAGGTAATTGTTTTTTCTTTAATTTAAGAATCTTTAGACAATTGCAAGACAAAAATAATCAATTTAGAAAATTAGTTTTTGCAATGTGATCAGACGTACAGTAAAAGTTATGAAGTATGAGATCTTTTTTGGGAAAATGAATTAAAATGTAATGAAGATCTTTTGTAATTTTAAGTTAATTTTAAGTGTTGCTTACCTAGATAAATACATGGAAAGAACATATTGCATTCATAAGCAATAAATAAGCAGTTTATTCCATAAAGGGATAGTTCACTTAAAAATGAAAATTCTGTCATTGTGTCACAAATTAAGACATTTTTGATGAAATCCGAGAGCTTTCTGACCCTGCATAAACAGCAAGGCAACTGACACGTTCAAGGCCCAGGAAGGGAGTAAGGACATCGCTAAAATAGTCCATGGGACATCTGTGGTTCAACCATATTTTTTAATAAAGCTACAAGAATATTTTTTGTGCACAAAGTAAACAAAAATAACTTTATTCAACAGTTTAATTGTTACTGTGTCAGTGTCAGAAAGCTTTCAGAAATAATATCTTAAACAAAAATATCTTCATCAGAAATATCTTAAAATGTGTACCAAAAATGAGCAAAGGTCTTACAGGTTTGGAACGACATGAGGGTGAGTAAATAATGACAAAATTTTAATTTTCGGGTGAACTATCCCTAAATTTTCTTAACTTGGTTTTGAAAACGTTTAAAAAAACTTAAATGTACCTTCATAAAACCTGCAGAAGCCCTGTACAAAAAATGTGTGAATCTGATTTTCAGCATTATTTATGAATTCTGAAATCTGGATGTTCAGACCTAACCTGCTTGCTATCCCAGGTGCCTCCAGAAGAGATGACCTACTTGACCCGCATCCACTACAAAGCCCAGTCGGATGGCATCTGGGGCGAGCACGAGATCGACTACATCCTCTTCATGCAGAAGGACGTGGATCTGAATCCAGACCCCAACGAGATCCAAAGCCACTGCTACGTGTCCAAAGAGGAGCTGAAAGAGATCCTGGAGAAAGCCAAGAGGAAAGAGCTGGAGATCACACCTTGGTTCAGCCTCATTGCAGAAACCTTCCTCTTCAAGTGGTGGGACAACCTCCATAACCTCAAACAGTTCATCAACCATGAGAGGATCCACCGCATGTAAGCCACGTCTGTAAAGGACTTGTTAATTACTAATGGACACGTAAACGGTTAGAAAAATGGACAGTTTGACTCTAAAGCCTTTGTTTGTAAATGTTTGGACAGGCACGTAGATTTATTTAGCATTAAAGTTCTGATTAGAACTTTAATCCACTTTTCAAGCTGCTACAAGGATACTGAGCATTTGCTGTCTTTCTGCCAGAAGATTGAAGGATGTATTGCTAACAAACACTGTCCGTTTGTGTGAACTGCCTAGTTTCATATGAAACTGTGCTTTTGAAAGATTGTTTTGTGTAGATAAATCTATCAGGGCTCGTTATGAGGTTTACAGCTGTGTAAAGTAATTATTAGAGAGGTAAAATAAAATTTGGTTTCTGTATAGTCTCGTTTATTTCAACCGATTCATTTTACAATTTTTAGAAAGTGAATATGGAAAATTACGATCTATCCATCCTTTCACCCCTCAATAATAACTTTTAATTACATAATATAGTGTGTAAATCTATATGCTAATGTTTCAGCGTTTGGGCTCAGCAAGATTTTTAAAGGAGAAGTCCACTTCCAAAACAAAGATTCATATGTAATGTACTCACCCCCTTGTCATCCAAGATGTTCATGTCTTTCTTTCCTCAGTCGAAAATAAATTATGTTTTTTGAGGAAAACATTTCAGCGTTTTTTGTTTTTATGTTTTTTTTTTCCGTATACCTTAACTGTCATGAACCGGAACAAAAACAATCAAGGCAGAGTGAGACAAGATGAGCGTTTCACATTAAAAAGTATATAAATTGTATTATTTTTATTAAAATATCTGATCGTTACGATAGAAAAGACCCTTCGTTTACAACCGCATTTGGGATCGTTTGAAGCTGCATTTAAACTGCATTTGGAAGTACAAAATCGAGGCACCATATCCGTCCATTATATGAAGAAAAATGCTGAAATGTTTTCCTCAAAAAACATAATTTCTTTACAACTGAAGAAAGAAAGACATGAATGTCTTGGATGACAAGAGGGTGAGTACATTATATGTGAATCTTTGTTTTGGAAGTGGACTTTTTCTTTAAATGTTTTAAAAGTTCACTGTGCTCACTATGGCTGATTTGATCAGAATTCAATTAAAAAAAAAAAAAAAACTAAAATTGTAAAATATTACTACAGTTTAAATAACGATTTTCTATGTAAATGTATAGTAAAATGTAATTTATTTCTGTGATCAAAGCTGAATTTTCAGCATCATTTCTCCAGTCTTCAGTGTCACATAATCCTTCAGAAATCATTCTAATATGTTGATTTGCTCAAGAAACATTTCTGTTTATTATCAGTGTTGAAAACAATTGTGCTGCTTTACATTTTTGTGGAAAGAGTGATACACTTTTTCAGGATTCAATGATGCATAGAAAGTTCAAAAGAACAGCATTTATTTAAAATAAAATTTGCTGAATTAAAGTATTTATTGATTTCATAAACAAAAAATCTTACTGATCCCAAATGTTTCATACATTTTATAATGATATATAATCTAAAATATATAGGATATTATTTTTTTAATATTTTCCCTTTTTTGCCCATTTTATCATTTACTACAAGTTAAAGCACACCAGTGCTCATAGCACAAACTGTACATGACAGTTCACATCTCAAAGAGTAATATTAGTGACAAATCAAACTTAAGTCAGTATATATAAGTAATATATCTAATAGCAGCAGATTCCCATCCTAGCAAACTGCATTAATGCATTACTTTACTTTATCCAGCAGATGGCACTAAACCCCAATAAAAGCCATGTGAACTTCACAAAAGAAACAAGGGAACAGATTGTACAAAACTAACATTAGACAAGAACATTATAAGAACTGAGCATTTAGGTTTAATTTCAGCTTATATTTCTAAGTGTATAATTGTATAATGAGTGTGAAAATGGTAGCCAATCAGCTCAATAAATACACACTGTTGCTTCTCATGTGTTGTGAATGTGTGCATTAAAGCCGTCAAGAAAAACAGCAGCTTGTTTGTTGTACAGAAACCCACCTGGGCTGTCAATCATCAAAGCAGTTTATAACTGCACTTAACCCATGTACTTAAATCATGACACACTGATGCCATTCATAAAAGATTGATCTGGATGGATCTGGAGTTGAAAATTAAAACCCTTAAAATTAATAATCAAGCACATTAATGCCACTGACAACATGATTTCCTTTGTTTTAACCACAATGCTTTGGTTGCACACCATTAAGGACAATCAGCTCTGCACTGAAACATCACAGCTGCTGAGGAGGAAAGAATCCCTTCCATTATGCACATGGATTTTCCAGGAGATGTTCGTGGGGGAAGGGTGGATATAAGAAGAGTTTTCTAAGAAAAACCACCAGGGGGCCTGCTGGATTAAAAATGGATGAAGAACATTTTATAGACCAGCAAGCACATTAGCAGCGCATGTATTTTACATGGAGGTGTGATGTTCCAACCAGTGTGCCCGACCACAAATAACATCCTGTACCCTGAAAAGGTATTTTTTATGTACATAGAGGTCTGAGACCATGTGTGGAATTGTTTTTTGTAATTTAAAATAATGAGCACAAAATATTTTAAAGCAAATTATAGTGTCAGCATAACAATTTAAGTCAAAATTTGAACTGACAATTTTATGTTTGCATTAATGTAAGCAGCAGAGACATTAGTCTATCTGGCAGAGCAGAGCCTCTTAAATTTAAATGCCAGGATATCAGATTATGTGAACAGAAAACCATGAACAGCCTTTCCAGAGCAAAAAAAAAAAGCACATCTGAAAAGAGCTAAAAGTGACAGCAGAGCGAGTAAATGAGAAATCCAGAAAATGTGTTGATACTGAGTCTAGCTGACGCAGTACTGAAAAATATGAATATATCCCCCTTCTTTCAAGAGGATGTGTGTGTGCTGATGTGTTTCAAACTCCAGTAAACCAATGGGAATTGGTGTCCATGTGGACGTTTCTGTTCTTAAAGGAGAAGTCCACTTCCAAAACGAAGATTCACATATAATGTACTCACCCCCTTGTCATCCAAGATGTTCGTGTCTTTCTTTCATCAGTCATAAAGAAATTGTTTTTTGAGAAAAATATTTCAGCATTTTTCTACATATAATGGACTGATATGGTGCCCCGATTTTGAACTTCCAAAATGCAATTTAAATGGATCCCAACCGAGAAGTAATAATACAATTTGTATACTTTTTAATGTCAAACGCTAACAGACTATGCATGCGGATTGTAGAGACGAGACATTTGAGGTTGAAAAGTATATAAATTGTCAATTTGTTTGACAGATCATTAGACAAGACCCTTCTTCCTCGGCTGGGATCGTTTAGAGCCATTTGAAGCTGCATTTAAACTGCATTTTGGAAGTTCAAACTTGGGGGCACCATTGAAATCCACTATATGGAGAACATTCCTGAAATGTTTTCTTTAAAGGGGTCCTATTATGCTCTTTTACAAAGTCTTGATTTTGTTTTGGGGGTGTACTAGAACATGCTTTCATGCTTGGTGATTCGAAAACGCATTACTGAAGGCCCGCCTTCCGTAGAACGAAATGTGTTGTGATTGGTTAACTCTCCCACTGTGTTGCGATTGGCGAACAGCTTAGACGGTGTTTCAGTACTGCCACGCCTCTTGTCAAAGAAGCAAGTTCTGTGTACAACTGTTAACACAAGCCAGATTAAAGTGATTCTTACGTTTTAAATATTGATATTTTTTCTTACAAAAACGCATCGATTTGCTACAGGAGGCCTTCGGGAGTGCCAGGATAAATTTTAATATAGCTCCGATTGCATTCGTCTGAAAGAAGGAAGTCATATACACCTAGGATGCATGGAGGGTGAGTAAATAATACGCTACAGTAGTGTTAGGTCCTATCATCATCTTGCGAGATCGCCAATACATGATATTATCATGCTAATGTATTTAATTATTTACATACTTAGTTTCATTGCCCGAAACCAGCTCCAGCATAAAGCTAAAAGCAGCCTAACATTATCAGAGAACATCATCACTGATTAGCCTAGCCTACTTTAGTGCAAGTTTATGCATTTTAAAAAACACTCGCGTTATAAGCTATCTACACTGTAAGATGAATAAATCTCAATCTGCACGCATCTGCGGTGCCTTACGGCTCCGATGTGCAACTGGAGTACATCGCGGCTTTGGCATGTGTTTGGACCCCCTGTACTGGACACGTCTGCAGCGTGTTACTGCCCTGAAGCGGCCACTCTAGTCAATGCTTCTGTTTATACCCGCTGCGCTGCGCATCGCTAAAGTTAGGCTAATCCTAGTCTCGCGTAGCCAGACCTTCAGACTGACTGCAGCTTTCTTTGGCCAAGGCCCGCCCATAAGGCCGTTTGACCGACATGTCAAACAACCAATCACAGTTCGTTTCGTTGAGCGTCACGTTTCGGGGCGTAAAAAAATGTCCCCACAACAACAGACCGGCATGCAACAAGTCAGTCAGCATAGAAAATCAAAGAAGGAGAAGAAAACAAGCAGTAAGTCATTGATCTGTTTGTGCACGTATAACAACAATGGCGTCTGCATTATATCTCTTTTTGTCTCCACTAAGTGCCTCAAACAAAACTCCTAGACATCTCTTAAAGAGTCTATGCCGTGAACCTCGCATACTTTTGAGAATCCTACGTTTAGCTGATCTTGATAAATGCTCATTGTCACTCATGTAAACACGACAGTTTTTCTTCTGCAATCACAGGTCTGCGCTTTGTTTCCCGGCGGACCGAAAATAAACGCGACACTCGCGTCCCCCGGAAATCCGATAAAATTCAACCAATCAGATGACGACCTCGACATTCCTGAAGTGTTTCCAGTTAAGTGTACCATATGCATCAGACGTTTAGCCAACGTTCCGTGGGCGTGACGTCTGAGGCTGAGACTAGGCTAATCCCCCACCTCGTCTCTACCCTCCCTCCAACAATTCGAATTTCCGTGGGTGGGATTTAATTTAATTATTTTAATGGGCCGCGTTGTGACATCATTGCATGCCAAAAACAAACCTTGCAGTCCAAAGGAGTCATTAGTTGTAGTTCTTGAAAAGGGATTTTTTAAAAATGAAATATTTCCCTTTGGAGTGGACTTTGAGACTTGTAACTTTGTAGATCTTTTTTATGCCCAAAAATACACACCACACACTGACTAAAGTTCAAAAAGTGAAAAAGCATAATATCACCCCTTTAAGAAACATAATTTCTTATCGACTGAAGAAAGAAAGACATGAACATCTTGGATGACAAGGGGGTGAGTAAATTATCTGTAAATTTTTGTTCTGGAAGTGGACTTCTTTAAATCGTTTGTTTTTTAAATATAGAATGATTGTATAGAATGGTTGGGATTAAGGAGTGTATGCGTGTGTTTGAGAGGGAGGTTCAGGTTTTATTGTTTAGTTTTTAATCTTGTAGCTTCCACATCACCTACTCGTTTCATTCCTTTGAGAAACCAAGAAAATTTGACTTGCACATCAGACATAATCAAACAAACATTTCCATTAGCGTGTGATTATTATGCACTGGAGCACTACTAAACTCAGCAATCAAAGTAAACAGCTGTACAGTGAGCCGTAACACTGTATAACAAGCACGGTGCATGTCTCAAGAGTAACACACATTACACGGTTGTTGACTGTTCGTGATCTACGTTGATTACATAGAGTTCTTGCCTTGTTACTCACTTAATACTCAACTTGTTTTATCTTTGTGCCTTGGAATATATATAGTACGATGATAAAGCAAACCGTATGCAAATGATTTCAATATGTATTTGGTACTGGTTAATTGCATTAATCATGTATACAGTATGTATTAGCGTCTATCTTTACAATCAGCTCTTCACACACCTGCTCTCATTAGAAGCTCCCTGTCTGATTCTGGTTAATTGCTTTTCCCCGCCATGATGAGCAGATTAAATTAATATCTGGCCCAACCAGTCAATCTTATATTATTTCTTCTCATCTCTCTATTTCTTCACAAACAACTCTTTCATCATACCGTGGTAATATGAGCACGGCTCTATTTTTGCTGTATGAATTTGTCAGAATAAGGGCAAAGATCACTAAGAACTGCCTCAGCTCCCCTGAGAGACAAGATAAAGGAGAAGAAGAGAGAAGAAGACAAGCTGAAGAAGCTACTGACACCTGATTTTGATCTCTAGAGTATGCAATGACTGAACATGCTGTTTTGATTTGAATATTTTAAATTTGGCCTACTGAAACACCCATGCTTTCAGTATTTTGGTGCTAAGTTTACTCATTAAGAATGGTGTACACTCACATGGGATGAAGACTGCAAGGCTAATAGTTCCCTATAAAATGGTTTTAATTATGTAAGGGCTGCATCCAAAAATCTAGGCAGCTGACTTGTTGCCCCATCCCCTTATCGACAATGAGGCCGCAGGCAGCGTTTGTGTACAAAGAAACCTCACAAAACTTATTTCGGACATGCTGCTTCTGAGGCAGTGTAATGGTTTAATGATCTACAACAAAATAGAATGAGCTTCGGTGATGGCTACGTAAATATTTAATTACTATAATACTGATTTCTTGCTAGAAGTAACATTAAAAGTGCAAAAAGTGATAGAGTTTTCACGACTTTCAGAAAAAGAAAAAAAATTGAGAGAGACTGATAACGGCAGTCATAAGAGAGAACGATGTCTAATTTACCATCCCTCACATTAGCGTTTACTTTTTTTTTTTGTCATTTGATGCAAAGGTGATATAACACAAAGAATAATGTTATAAACGTATGTAAAAAAAAAAAAAAAAAAAAAATATATATATATATATATATATATTATTATTATTATTTTTTTTTTTTAATAAAAATTTACTTTTACTATAGACATTTTTCCTGAACGCGGAAGTCTCCATTGTTTCTAGTCAAATTAGCGTATATTCTGATCTGATCATCTAATGTTAAACCTAGTAAAATGTTTTTTAAAAATGTTTTTTTTATCACTTTGCAATGTCGCAACTGTCATTCCTCAAAGTTTAAAGCAACACTCCACTTTTTTAAAAAGTAGGTTCATTTTCCAACTCCCCTAGAGTTAAACAGTTGAGTTTTACCATTTTTAAATCCATTCAGCCAATCTCCGGGTCTGGCACTTTTAGCATAGCTTAGCATAGATCATTGAATCCAGTTAGACCGTTAGCATCTCATAATAGACTAGCAACTGCCCTAGCAACCATCCTGGATACCCTAACAACCACATAGCAACACCCTAGCAATCACCCCAGGTACCCTAGCAACCGCCCTAGCGACCACCAACCACATAGCAACATCCTGTTTATCTGTTTTTCTAATAGACCGTATTGCCTTCAAAACATTCAGACTTTAATCTTTCAAACTATTTCAAACTCAAAAGAGTCAAACTTAAAATATTTTAAAACTTACTGGCTGGGCTTTTTCAAGCCAACTTAAAGTTTGTCTACAAACTTTACTATCTAGTTGTCATTGTGTGTTTTCCAATGAATTTTAATGAATACTTGAATGAATAAAATTAGTTTTATTTCTTTTTTGTTACAAAATTTACATAATTTTTTTTTTAACACAGCACCCTCATTTTTTCTTTAGCTCCGTACCAGGGGGTGCTGCGGCACCCTCAGCACCCCTGCTTCTCACGGTAATGTATAAATTACGTTATTATGTCTCCAAAATTGCACGCTCTTTGAGTAGTTTTTGAGTAGTTTTTTTTTTTTTTTTTTTTTTTTTTTTGAATAATTATGTTCTGACCATTAGAAAGTACATTATATATTGTATGAATTTAATTCATGTCATGTTCATCTGTCAGTTAGCTTAGGCTGGTTTTAGCTGTTTTTTTTTTTAGCAGCTAGATTACTCGCGGAATGTTTTCCGTGTCACTCACACGAATAAAATCACTGATTGGCTTGCACGACAGAGTGTCATGCAAATTTTCTGCTTAGTTGAAAATTTTCAACTTGCTGAAGACGTGGTATCATGTGATCACAGCAATCACATCACCCCACGCAAATTCACTTTTGTATGTTATCTACAAAAATACACATTGACTTTGTATGTAATCTACTCGCGCAAATAATTCATTTCACTTTTAGTGTGCACATACCATAATGTAATGCGAGTGCATTATTTACTTGATACTCAAACATGTATTTCATATTACATGAGGATATTACAATAGCATATACTCTTTGATCATGTAAGAGCACCAAAAGCATAATTAAAAAAAATAAATAAATACACTGATCAGAGGTACATCACAATTTACATTAGGCCAGAAACAAAATGACATAACTATGGTGGGAATATTAAGGAGGTTATAAAAGCAAAAAGGGGAAAGCACCTGCAATAAGACCACTGTTTAAGAACTGTATATAAGTGTGAGTTGTAAGTGTAATTGATAGATGTATCTCAGGCATCTCAGCTTTGTTTTCTGAACCAAAAAAATTTTGGGATCTGGAACTTCTTGATTTGACGGTAGTTGTGTCACTCCTCTGCCATTCACAAATCTTGTCCCATAGCCACATGGGACAGTAAAATGTCCATCAGATGTGCACATCAGAATCTTGCCGGAAGTAGTAGGTCATCCAGGTACTTTGTGCTTACTATTTTATTTTTACTGTAAATTTTACGTACTTGTATTTTGTCTACAATAAAGTAACATTATATAATATTATAATGCGCATCTTTATTAATTTGCAGTCAAATCAGTGACACTGTATTTGTTACAAAAACGTTCTGAAAACCATGAAAACCACTGTTTAGCCATAAATTGATCAAAACCATGTTTACAATAAAGATCAGCTTAGATGTCACATTTACCCAATGGCTCTAGTGTCCTTAAAAGCCGCTGATGAATAATTAAGATGATCATCGTCCTAATATGTAATGACTAGCCGCTTCTTCATCTTTGGCCTTCAGCTCTCTATCCATTCGTCTTTGAACAAGAATAGAAGTGGATAGAAAATGGGACTCTGGGTGGCCAACTGTGTGAGCTGTACGGCTGTGACATATTTGCTTTGACACTTCCATCAACGCGGGCTGCCAGGTCTGACCTGCCTAGGAAATGTCTCGTAGCATTACTGTTCGCCACACACACTTACGCTCCAGGCTTCAGGCCTCTGCACAGAAGAAAAAGGTCAAGATAGTGTCAAGAGCACAAATGCATTGTGCTGCACAGTACATGGATACAAACAAGCCTGTGTACACCTACGTAGGGAAAGCTTGGATATTTTATTTGTGTAAATGCGGCTGTAGACACACACTAAGGCACAATATCTAACAATTTAGGTCAGCTCCCCCATACTTTGTTTTGAAGCTATTATAAGATGACTCACTCACGCAAACAAAACACAAATGCGCTCCTGTTGACGCAAACGGCGGGTGTCTCATCCGAGACTAAAGAGTGGCACACTTCTAAATCTGACGCAGAGACCGAGATTATTCCCCCCTCTAGAAGAGAAAACCAAACAAGCATGACGCAGAAACCTTGGTTTTCACAAATAGGGCATATCCATGCATATTCCTCTAAACTGTGAGATGGTTTCTAGAAAAAACCCATATAAAGAAGTATTATCAAAGCACACATATATAGGGCACATTACATTTGGTAAACATGAAATGAGGTTTGTTTGCACAAGTATCTGTGCTTACCATATGTGATGTACTATTCATTGTTTAGATAAAAGCCTAAATTCTGAAAGTCATATAAAATGTTCTGTTATCCACAACTTCAGGCATTACTTAGTCACATTGGACCATACTGAAAAACATCTCATTTTCTCCTCCAGCTTCAAAATCATCCGACCTTGTTTTACCTTTTTTGTAAAGAGCATTTGACTGGACATTTGTAAACACTGGGTCAGTACTTCTGCCTACGTCACGCGTAACCTTTCCAATTTAACTACGTAATGCATAATGTTGTGTACGTGCATCACAGAGCTAATGCAAGACGAGCATTTGTGGTGAAAAAGTGTATACTTTTTTTTTTTTTTTTAATTTAAGAAAGTCACTGATCATTTCACTAGATAAGACCCTTATTCCTCGGCTGGGATCGTGTAGACAGCTTTGAAGCTGCGATGAAAATTCAATTTGGACCTTCAAACTCTTGATCCCCATTGAAGTTCACTATATGGAGAAAAATCCTGGAAAGTTTTCCTCTGAAGAGAGAAAGACATAAACATCTTGGATGACATGGAGTGAACTAATCCTTTAATTTTAACGATGCCTTTATAACCTTTTTTGATCTAAGTTTTAGTTACCTGGACTTTTTAAAGAACCTCTTAGGTTTCATTTAGTCCATTAAAACCAAAGTCTTACGGGTTTGGAATGACTTGGATGAGTAAATCGTGAATTTTCTTTTTTAAAGTGAACGTTTTTTTAAGTTTTATTCAAATTCAGATGTCAGATTGATTTCTTACCATTAAATTCTTACCATTAAGATGTTTCATTGCCACCATTTTGACAACACTGTATTAGCAAACAAACTGGTCATGTCATTCTAATTAATGTAGGTTTTCGATTTCAAATAATAAGATTATTTGAAATCAAATTGTACTTAAAATAAGGGAATTAGTACTTCAATTAATTAATTAATTAATTAAATGAATTAGTCTACAACAGGGTCACGGATATCTAAAATAAAAGAAAAAAATATTAAAATGTGACCCAAATTGAATCCCCTCACAATGGTTGCTTTTTGAAGGCTGGTCTCATTTCAAAGACTTTAAAAGGCTTCAGAAAAGCAGCAATTGACTTATTTCTTGTAATTACTGTGATTTCTTTCTTACTTTGGAATGTAATGGCTGTTTTCTTTTTTCCCTTTCCTTTTTTTTATACTGAGACAGCCTTGATGACATATGTAACTGACAAATGCGACCTCCAGCATGTACAGAATGAGACATCGCATTCATGAGTGAGTCATTGAATCATTCATCTAACCAATTAGTTCAAAAACACTGATTCATTCAGCAACAAAACACTTCTAGCAGTACATGTTTCACATGGATGCAAAACAGTTCCACTATGGGTTTGTATGAACATATTTGTGTTGGTGGAGCAAAAACAGATGAAGTTACACAATATTTTCTTCTATATGGAAACAAATATCTCACTTGCAATCAAATATCGTTAAAATAAAACTGTGAAAAGTTACATATAGTCAGAGCACATTTGCGGTAGGGTTACGGTGAACCTAATGGAAGTTTTTTAAATGACGCTTATCATACCAAATAGGAGTAAAGCCCTGTTATCACGATGAACAATAACTTTTAAGATAACGATATGAGCATCACACCAATGCACGTTCTGTTTATTATATGAGGTTTGCCACTTTAAATGCTTTGTTTGGCTTGGATTCTGTTTGGCGCTGTGAAAGTGATTTCCAGCAACATTATTCCTCTGTTATCATTGTAGTTGTGGTGTGGATTTCCCTATTCTCATAGAATTAGAATGACTGTTAAAACTTTATGGTTATTGTTGTACTCAAAAGAGTAGTTCACTTTCAGAACAAAAATTTACAAACAATGTACTCACCCCATTGTTATCCAAGATGTTTATGCCTTTCTTTCTTCAGTTGTAAAGAAATTATGTTTTTTGAGGAAAACATTTCAGGATTTTTCTCCATATAATCGACTGATATGTTTTTGTTGCATTTACACGACTTTAACCAGTAGATGTCCTCAGCATGCACATTTCGAGCACATCTAAACAGAATCTAGCGTAGACTATCTAATCTCTAACATAGTCAATGTAGTGGAATAACACATACTCTTTTCTACTGCAACTTCAAAGGAGGAAAGACAATATTGTCCAAACTAGCACTGAATTACTGAGGTAATTTTATGTTTTCCATTTCTCTGTTTGCTGTGCAATGTCCCCAGATAGCACACGTACGTCTGCAAGATGTCTGTTAAACATCACTTGATCTGGAAAGCATCTGCTGTGTACAAACATCTAAGAGACGTCTGTAAGATGTCAGTTTTAAATGCAGTCTTAATCATAAACATTTTATAGGCATCTAATAAACGTCTATTTGACATCTGATAGGAAACGTCCTATAGACGTACTGCAGATGAGCAAACACTCTAAAAAAATATGTCTTCCAGATGTAAATGCAGACGTCAAATAGACGTCTCCAAGATGTACATGTGCTATCAGGGTCTCTTTGCTTCTCTACAACGTTGCCTGCTATTTCAAATGCGCAAGCCGTTAAATTTGAATAAGGTCTGATTAGCTGTCAGTGTTTTATTATTTATGAGCTGTAAAAAAAAATTGTTTTGAAAGTGGTCCCGTTTCGTTATCGTTATAGTTGTGGTCTAAACTCTGTGAACTTTTCTTAAATTTGAAACGATTTTTTTAGAACAGGGGTGGCGAACGCCGGTCCTGGAGAGCCGCAGCCCTGCAGAGTTCAGCTCCAACCCTAATTAAAACTCACATGCCTGTTGCTTTCTAGACCTTAATTAGCTTGTTCAGGTGCATTTGATTAGGGTTGAAGCAAAACTATGCAGGGCTGCGGCTCTCCAGGACCAACGTTCACCACCCCTGTTTTAGAATGTTACCTTTTTAGTTATAGTTATCGTTATCATTCTTGGTGTGAACGGGCCTTTAGGGTAGGTCGAAAAACTCGTCATCTCATTTCCACATCCATATTTTATTTTCTCCTCCAACTTCAAAATCGTCCTACATCGCTGTTTTACCATTTTTTGTAAAGGGTATTTGATCTTCTTTGCATGTTTGCTTTGTAAACACTGGGTCGGTGCTTCTGCTGCGATGTAGGATGATTTTAAGTTGGAGGAGAAAATGAGATGGGAGTTTTTAGACGTACCCTAACTGTCATGACCAGAGTGTTCACAGAGCTAGACAAGACAAGCATTTGAGGTTAAAAAGTATATAGATTGTAATAAAAAAATAAATAACCAATCGTTTCACTAGATATGACCCTTCTTCTTCAGCTGTGATCATTTAGAGCCCTTTGAAGCTGCATTTAAACTGCATTTTGGAAGTTCATATTTGGGGGCACCATAGAAGTCTATTACATGGAGAGAAATCCTGAAATGTTTTCCTCAAAAAACATAATTTCTTTATGACTGAAGAAAGAAAGACATGAACATCTTGGATGACAAGGGAGAAAATGAGATGGGAGATTTTCGTACTGTATTAACCCAGATTACACAGAGTACGCATGCGCATGGCATTTCTTTGGCTGGGATCATTTACAGCCCTTTGAAGCTGCATTTAACTGCATTTTGGAAGTTCAAACTCACAGGAACCACTGAAGTTCACTATATGGAGATAATACCTGAAATGTTTTCCTCAATTTCTTTACGACTGAAGAAAGAAAGGCATGAACATCTTGGATGACAACGGGGTGAGTACATTATCTGTAAATTTAAACTACTTCTTTAACATCCTTGGTGTGAACAGGCCTTAACTCCTGATGCAGCATTGGCTGTGGAAATGTTAAGTAATAACATAGTCTGTTTTATTTGGTTCTCAAGTCAGTGAGAATGTGGGCAAATTCTGAGGATGTTCAGTAATGGCAAACAGGCAACAAATAAAACTACCACAGAAAGAGGGCAGAGCCAGCCAGATCTTCATGATGACAGAGAGAAATGGCTCTGGCTGTATAATTCCCTCCCACAAGCCACCCTGACTGACATATAGCCTATCTTTCCTAACTGCTTGTGACAGGGTGTGAAGGCCTGAATACATCCACACGTTCCATCATTAGTTAAGTGCAAGCAATAATTCACATCAGTAGAAGTGGGAACAGAAAGCAGAGTTTTACGGCTAACCAGAAATCCTTGATTTCCCGTAACTTGACTCGCACCTTTTGTACAACAGACATAAAAATAATACAAACTGTCACTAAAATCATATGGCTTGTTGATAAGGAATGAGCTCATACCTTCTAAGCTTTCACACTTACTATTTTCACTTAGTGATATGACAGCACGCTCTGTGGTGTCTTTTAAAAAAAAATCAAACAGCTTCCAGGATTATGAATTCACGGGTCAGCGTTCACCAAACTTCATTTTAAGTTATACGCAGTACAATCTGCATAAGATTGTCTCCCGAATTCACAAGCATATGAATGTAAGTCAGTGAAACTAAAAGTGCAGTGTGACCATCCCTTGAGAACAGACTATTTTGACTTATAGGACTTATAACCAACCATCACAGTTTAACAACCAAATTTTAGGGCCTTAGCACTGTGGCAGTGAATTTTCAGTAGGCGAACACTATTTACATTTTCTTCAAGCAAGGTTAATAATAGATCTCTCCCTCTGTACATCATGTTCTGTGTATTACTGATTTCTGCTGAACACAGGATCTCTTTTACTGAGAGGAGAAAAGGAAAGGAAGAGGCAAAAGCAGAAACCTAGGACAAAGTTGCAAAAGGCCCAAGAGATGGGAAAACAGCAAAAAGTAGCAGAAAAGTAGTGCTTACTTGTTATCAACCAATCCCAGACAGCTGAGCAGCTGGAATATGTGCCATCACCCACACATCCCACTGTAATTACCTCTGACACATAGAGACACCCACACACACACACTCATACACAGCCAAAGAGAGAAAAAGGACCACACATCCCTGGCCCCTCCAGCCTCAATGTGTTTTTTCCTTGAATCCTCTTTAAAAGAGCCACTCTTTCACACTCAGTTCATTTCAGGGCTCATATGTTATAATGGCTTATATGTTATAAAAAACAACGTCTGTTCTGTTTGTATGGAGATGACAGAATGAGAAGTACATTAAAGGGATCGTTCACACAAAAATGAAAATTCTGCCATTCAGTAGTCACACTTGTTCCAAACCCGTAAGACCTTTGCTTAACAAAAATTAAGATATTTTTTGACAAAATCCGAGAGCTGCTGTCTGCATAGACAGCAACACAAATACCACATTCAAGGCCCACAAAGGTCATAAGGACATCGTTAAAATAGTCCACGTGACATCAGTGGTTCAGCCGTAATATTATGAAGCTACAAAGAAAACAAAAATCATTTTATAATAATAAATTTTATAATAATAAAAAATAAATTATAAATTATAATTTCTTCTCTTTTGTGTCAGTCTTTGACGCATGTTAATGAGAGTTCTTTGTCTGTATATTTTGTTTAAAATAAGTTAGGCTGGGCCAAAAAAAAAAAATCATAGGCTCATTGAATATACGTGCCTCCATATACATTTCTGCGAAACTGAAAAACGAATGTACCAATCACTGCAGTTAGTTGAAATGAACACTAGAGGCAGTAAAACTCCAACAACTTTTATTCCTTTTTACACAAACTATGATTTACACAGAGTTTTGATTAATAAAGCCTAATTTTCACACAGTTACTTACAGAATATTATTGCTCAAAACAATTTTAACATCCTGCGCAATTTAAAAACTGATACTGATATTGAACCCTGTGAAACTACAGTTTGACAAAACAGCTCAGTTATGCATAAGAAAGTTAAAACTGCACGACTGCATCACTTTTGCATTTGTTAACACTATCGGTTATGTTTATGTTTGGGTTTGGTGTATGGGATATTTCCAACTCGATAGAACATTAACCTTTAGCGACACTACCCGGATATTTGACTTCTGAACAGCCACAATACGTATCACAAGCAGCGTAACAAAAACACAGGAATACGTGGTTGTACTAGCATAATAAAAACGTGCCATGGTATTGAATGTGTATTTTAGCGCCACTCTCCGGACATTTCACTTTAAAACTGCTGCAAAACATGCAGTAAGGTACGTAATAACAATGTTGCAGAAATTTATGTAGAGACGCATATTTCCATTAAGCCTGGGTTGAAAAAATTGCAAGTCATCCTCTCTATTGAAATCTTCAGACATGTTTATGAAGACTGTTTTATGTACAGCGTGCTTGTAAACAAGGTGCAGCATATCCATGTCAAAATGCAAAGACTGACATGGAAGAGAAGAAACTGTTGAATAAAGTCATTATTTTTGTTTTCTTTACACACAAAAAGTATTCTCATAGCTTCAGGAAATCACAGTTGAACTGATGTCAAATTGACTTTTTTTATGTTCTTACTACCTTTCAAGGCCTTGAACATGTCAGTTGATTGCTGTCTATGCAGGGTCAGAAAGCTCTTGGATTTTATCAAAATATCTTAATTTGTGTTCTGAAGATGAACAAATGTCTTACATGTTTGGAATGGCATGGGGTTGAGTGATTAATGACAGAATTTTCAATCAGTGACAGATTTTTTTGGGTGAACTATCCCTTTAATAAAACACACAGTCTTTTATCAGTTTGAAAATAAAATGATGTTGTAATATTAAAGGAATAGTTCACCCAAAACTGAAAATTAATTGTTAATTTATTTGCCTTCAGGCCATCCAACATGTAGGTGACTTTTTTCTTCAACAGAACAGTAAAGAAGATTTTTGGGCCTTTGGTGAGTCATAAAATGGAAGTAAGCAGCTATCGGCACTTGAGAGTCAAAAAATCATATAAAGACAAATAAAATTCATACCCATGTCTCCTGATGATATATTCAGGTCTATGAAATGAAATGTGCATGAATGCAATCCATAACCTCAGGCAAACAGTCTTGACTCACAAATGAAAAATCTTCTGTTCTGTAAAAAAGAAAGTCACCAAAATCTGTACTAATAAATCTGTCCATCATATGAAACACATGATTTTTTTTAATGATTTCTTTGTGAACTTTTCAAAGCATCAAAATATCAAATGGGGGACAGAAATGTCAGGTTTCATGAAAAATGTCTTTGTAGTTATAACAGAATTGTCCTATTTGGGTGAAATTTTACTGTTAATTACTGAAATGGAATAGTATTCAACATTAATGTGTTTTTATAGTACTTTATTTAGTTTGGTACAGCATTGCAAGGCCCCCCCGGTTTAATCCTAGAGGCTTTATTTCTGTGTAACACTGAAGGAAAACCTTCAAGGTTTTGTATGAAAGCAATACAGTTTTACTGCATCATGTTCGATATTTTATCTACTCTCTTTTATCTGCCACCAATCAATATTAAAAACTCACAATTTGTTACAGTTTTGCTCCCTTTATTTAGAGGATAATAGTGCTATTGCACAAAGCTCATCTTAGCTAGCCATGATGATTCAGTATATCTAGCAGAATATCAATGCGCCTCCTTCTTGCTGGCCAGCTGATATTATCAGACTTGATGACACCGCCATCACGGTGAATACTGAACATTGATTACTAAGTTCACACAGGCTGTTCACAGCTGGACAACTGCCCGATGGACAGCATTTGATACAGAACTTCATGGCTTTTAAAGGAGAAGTCCACTTCCAGAACAAAAATGTACAGATAATGTACTCACCCCCCCTTGTCATCCAAGATGATCATGTCTTCAGCCGTAAAGAAATTTTGTTTTTTGAGGGAAACATTTCAGGATTTTTCTCCATGTTTCTCCAAAATGCAGTATAAATGCGGCTTCAAACGATCCCAAATGCGGTTGTAAACTATCCCAGTCGAGGAAGAAGGGTCTTATCTAGCAAAACAATCTGTTATTTTCATTAAAAAAAATACTTAAATACTTTTTAATCTCAAATGCTGGTCTTTTCTTGCTCTCCCTGAACTCTGTGTATTCTGGTTCAAGACAGTTAGGGTATGTCGAAAAACTCCAATTGTATTTTCTCCCTCAACTTCAAAAATCATTTCAAAATCATCCTACATCACTGCAGAAGTACCGACCCAGTCTTTGCAAAGTGAACATGCAAAGAAGATCAAACACCCTTAAAAAAAAAAGTAAAACAGTGATATAAGACGATTTTAAAGTTGAGGGAGAACATGAGATAGGAGTTTTTTGACGTACCCTAACTGTCATGAACCAAAAAAAAAAACAGTTCAGGCAGTGTAAGATGAGCGTTTGACATTAAAAAGTATATAAATTGTATTATTTTTATGAAAATAACCGATTGTTTCGCTACATAAGACCCTTCTTCAGCTGGGATCATTTACAACTGCATTTTGGAAGTTCAAAATTGGGACACCATATCAGTCCATTATATGGAGAAAAACCCTGAAATGTTTCCCGCAAAAAACACAATTTCTTTACGGCTGAAGAAAGAAAGACATGAACGTTTTGGATGACAAGGGGTGAGTACATTATCTGTCAATTTTTGTTCTGGAAGTGGACTTCTCCTTTAAGCACGACACAAAGCAGACATGCTTTGATGCAGGGCATGAGTCACAGCTGAATGAGGCTGATTATTATAGTGCATCAGTGAAAGATGCTTGATTGATTGTATTATTCCAAGCTGCTGACCCTGCCCTCAATTATACCGCTGTATTATGACATATAAATGGCACATTGGATGAAATATGATCGACTTGAAGAGACAGTGGGTTTGTGCTCATTAGAGCATGATAGATTAATTACTTCATTTGCCTCCACTTCCTAAAATGACTTTGGCTAATCTGTTGCCATAGCAACCTGATATTACCGTAAAAGATGCACACGGACTGCAAGAGTCGCAGTCTTTCCGTGTGTGCTTTTGGGTGATGATACAGGGTAAAAGCGTGAATAGCGAGGGCAAGCGGTTAATTTAATTTTAATTTCAATCCCCAGGTTAATCTGCTGGCATGAAATTGTCAGATATGCCGCTTATCATAAACCGTTCTCACATTTGAGTGAGCCTATGAACTGGCTTTTTATAGCGCTTCCTATACGTGATGTAACTGTAAAAGTGTTGCACGCTCTTCCTCAGAGATGCTGATCTCTGAAAGAAGGGTCAGAGATGAAGGCTGCAAATATCAGAGGCTCTTTTATGGTCGACGAGAATCCTGAGGTGAACCATCTGTTCCTCAATTTTCATTCCACACAGCACTCGTGCAATGAAAATACTGGCGTTTTAAAGGAATAGTGCACCCAAATGTGAAAATTATGTCGCTATTGTGTCTTTTGAAGAGTCTTAACTCAAATGTTATCTATATATTGACACTAATTTACTAATAATATTCAGTCAATACATCAATGATGCCAAATGCTACTTTTTTTCTCCTTTTTTTTAAGAATTTTTATTGCTAATTATATTGTGAACATAAAATTTGATTTAAAAAAATTCAAATCTGTTTCTTGGTATGTTCCTTCTTTAATAATCCCACTGTGTATTAAAATATATTATGAAGTATGTCATATAAATGGTGTTTTTCTGAAACTCTATGCCGTAATACTAAGATTTTCCTGGCGCTAACTTCGCTGAACATATGGTGAATCTCTCACACGGCTGCACACAGATTTGGTTCACACACACGTGCATGTATATTCACACTGAGGTCTGATGGGAAGGTATAAATAGCCTCAGTGCCGTGGTTAACATCTTCATTTCGCTCTAAGGTATCTTCTGTAACTGCCTGCAGCGCTGCTGACAAAACACACCTACAGAATTGGAATATTTTGGCACTCAGCCTTCAGAAAACAACCCTCTTATATTTTAAACCTGTCAGACGATAATTAAGACTTGACACATGGTGTGTATTCCAAAATAATTATTCATCCATGAGCCCTGACTGCAGGGTGTTTTCACTGCAATTTCAGTGCAATTTGTTATAAGTTTAAAAAAATGAAACTAGTCAGCCCATGCACAGTTGTTAAATTTCCATATATTATATTGTCATATATGCAATCATATTAAAAACTGGAACAATTTCATATATCAGCATACATATGTAGTCCATGCAAATGTATGTTTATTTATATGTAAAACATTTTTGGCCATATATGTCATGTACATATATATCCATCCTAAAACCTGTCAGTACAGGATATGATAAAATTTAAGAAAATAGAACAGACAGACATGTATTTAAAAAAAACTGGGTGCAAAAACTGGTGTAAACTGCTGTCCCACAACCAAAAAAAAAAAAAAACCCCACACATTTAAAAAGCATTTAAGGATTCAAATCTTAGATATTTACTATGATCCTTTTTTGAGTTTAAAGAATGTCACTACCGAACACCATTTTTAGGAGTTATTCCCTAACATTTAGTTTTTATGTGTGTACAGCTGTTCAGAACTGTGCTAAACTTTCTGACCCGTCGGGTGCCTGGTAAAGGGCGGCGATTAAGGGAGATGGGAGATGCTGATAAGTAGGGAAGAGGCAGCCGACTTGTCACCAAGTGGCAACCTCCCGCTTTCTCTATTGAAACCAACACGGAAGTGACTTAAACTGCAATTCATCGACTGGCCGCTAGAGACTGGCTCCAAAAGGGAGTCAATCCCATAGGCTCCCTATGTTAAAATGCCCAGCTTTACAGCAGAAAAAAAAAATGTTTACAGCCTAGTACAAAAAGTGGTTTTGGTCTGTATAGCTAATTGTGCCCTTCATGTCAACTGTGAGGGGTTGAATTTTTTTATAACTCATCCGTTTAAATTATATTAAGCCTTAAAGTTCTGCATAATTTAGGGCATGGCCACTTGAGTGACAGGCGGATTGCGGCTGCTGTCACCACCGTCGTGCTGGTGGGTGTGGTTTCAGCAACCAGCTCCACCCACGTCCCGCCTCTTTGCCCATTTTTGATTATCCGGGAGTGATGTGCAGTGACACGATTCCAAGATGGTGACGCCGACTCTCGCCCACTAAGAGCTTCAGAAATGCTACTCAGAAACCTACAGGTGACATCACGGACACTACGTCTATATTTTTTACAGCCTACACTGTAAAAAACAATTTGTTGAGTCAACTTATAATAATTTGTAACTTGGCTGCCTTAAAATTTTAAGTTCAGCCAACTCAAAAAAAGTTTATTCAACTTGAAATGTTAAATTATACTAAGTGACAACTTAGATATTTGAGTTGAATCAATTTAAAATGTTAAGGCAGCTGGGTTACTTATCCATCTGTTAAGTTTAGCAAACACAAATATCTAAGTTGTTACTTAGTACAATTTAACATTTCAAGTTGACTAAACTTATTTTAGTTGACTGAACTTAACATTTTAAGGCAGCAGGGTAACAAATTATTTTAAGCTGACTCAACAAATTGTGTTTTTTATTTTTTACAGTGTATGCTCGTCACATTACTCTCCTGGGATTACCAGGCTCGGCATTTAAATTATATGTTGTTAAAAAATATGAAACTGAATGTTCATGCCGCTATCATTATTTACGATATGTTGCAATTATTATTTTCTCAGTTTCTGGTGAGAACGACGCAGGAGAGCAGTCTCAAGAGTCTCCACCTAAATATAGCATATATAAAATGAGCTACACCGGAAATTTACGAGCTGGCTTATCATTATGCGAAATTGAATAACGCTGCGTGCGTATGGTCAATTGTCATTGATTTACCTCTGAAAAAAAATGTAATAAAATAGCAAAATTTAGGGAGAGGACAAATATTCCAAAACTTTCTGAAAAATCTGTAGACTTCCCAATATCTTTAAGGAATAGATACACAATGCACACATATAATGTAAACACAAAATTTTATTTTGGATCCGATTAGTCATGATTAATTGATTTGTCAATTAATTCATATGTACATACTCACACACGCACTACTATACTAGTAAATGGCTATATTTTGTCAATATTCTTTGTGGAGCACCAAATCATTGACATTGTTTTCTGGTGCTCAGGTTCTTTTGAAAATTTGATTTTAGTTACCATGGAAACAAATTAACTCCTGAAAATGGCTTTAAGCTACTCCATAATGAAGGACTGCTCTTGCTCGTGCTGAAGTCGTTGTGAAGGAGAGGCCAATCAGCTGTGTGACACTGATGAACATGTGCCACTAATGCAATGACGTAAGCTCGTTTACTCCAGCAGATCCATCAGCATTGATCCTCCTCTGGCCATTAGCCATCGAGGGTTTCCTCCTGATCCCACACAGCTCTGATTTGATCTCAGAGCCCTCCAGAGACAAAGCGAGCTCCTTAACGAGAGCCTCCTCAGCAAGACCCGTGCCCCCTTTGACAGAGTCTGCCTAGAGCAGCAGAAGCACTCTCAAACACACAGTGAGAGCGAGAATGAGAGAAAGAGGGTGTTGCATGGATCCGCAGCAGACCGCACAGTGTCATGTGGCTCGTGACCTGCGTAATAGTGCTTTTTCAGCGGCCGGTGCTGTGGTTTGCTTGTCTTTTCTCTGTGTAGTGCTCGGGCCCAGCCTCCACAATGCTTTTATCTTCTCCCTCTTCCTTTCAGAGCGCTTTTATCTCTGATGTTCACACACCATTTTCGACTTCTGCATCAGTGGCATATAAGTGAGCAAACATAAAAGACACTAAATATCTCATTGCAAAAAAAAAAAAAAAGCACACGGCCTTGCAACTCTTGAGAACAATGGCTGTTTTATTTATGTTCAGAGGACTTCTTAACTAGGCTGATTGATAGGTCTGTGTATAAGACTGCCTAGCAACACATATTAGGTTTTCTTCCTGCATTGGTTGTGTCTCATTCCTTAGTCCGATATGACAGGACTAAATTCATCATATGCAAATTCAGGCAATAGCATAAGCCTTGCTCCACTAAACAATGGGATACTGATGTCTCCATTACTGGCAACGTGACTGCAAATGTGACTGTTAAAATGTAAAAGGTCATAAATGTACAACATTGCTGAGTCCTGTATGCAAATGTAATACATACAATAAATGTCCATATATGAAATATGTTGTCATATGAAGTATAAATATATGAAACTATTGCCAATTGGAAAAAATTCATATGTTAACATGCATATTTTTATGTATGTGTAATACATTTTTTGACATGTAAGTCATGTACATCTACATCTATCCTAAAACCCGTCAATAATAATAAAAAAAAGTATCTATGGTGTTAATTATGTAATTTAAAATAAAATGTTACATTAAATCAAAATTAAAATGTTGTTAAACATTTTATTTGTATACATTTTGTTTTCATAAAGCTGCACATTTTTGTGAATTGTCGGGACATTTCATAGGTTAGGGTTAGGTTTTTATACTGTACAAACCGTATTTTCTGTCACCCTACATGAACCGTACACCTAAACCTAGCCCCCACAGGAAACTGTGCACATTTGCACTTTCTCAAAAAAAAAAAAAGAAAAAAAAATATGTATGAATTATAAGCCTTTTGAAAAATGAGGACATGGGGCAATGTCCTCATAAGTCACCCTCTTTGTAATACCTATATCATACCCATGTCATTATACAAATTTGTATCCTGATGTGTCACAAAAACACGCACGCATGCATGCACACACACACACACATTTACATATATATTTATTTTTATATACAGTGCTGCTTGAAAGTCTGTGAACCTTTTAGAATTTTCTATATTTCTGCATAAATATGACCAAAAAGTTCATCAGATTTTCACACAAGTTTTGAAAATCGACAAAGAGAACCCAATTAAACAAATGAGATGAAAATATATACTTTGTCATTTGTTTATTATGAAAAATTATCCAGCGTTAAATATTTGTGAGTTGCAAAAGTTTGTGAATCTCTAGGATTAGCAGTTAATTTGAAGGTGAAATTAGAGTCAGTTCTGTTCGGAAGTGTTTTCAGTCAATAGGATGACAATTATGTTTTATTTAAAGAACAGGGATCTATTAAAGCCTGATCATGTTTGTGAAAGTAAATCATGGCACAAACAAACAGTTGTTGTTGCTCATCAGGCTGGAAGAGGTTACAAAACCATCTCTAAGGAAATTCACAGTAAGACAGATGTGTACAAATGTAGGGAATTCTAGACCACAGTTACCCTCCCCAAAAGTGGTTGACCACTCAAAGCAAGATGTATAATAGTTTCCAAGGTTGCAAAGAACCCCAGGATAACTTCTGAGCAACTAAAGGCCTTTCTCACATTGGTTAATGTTGAAGTTCATCAGGAGAACAATGAACAACCATGGTGTGCACGGCAGGGTTGTAAGGAGAAAGCCACAACTCTCCAAAAAACACTGCTGCCTGTCTGCAGTTTGATAAAAATCATGTGGACAAGTTAGAAGGCTATTGGAGAAATGTTTAAACCAAAACATAATTTTTGGTTTAAAAGAAAAACACTGCATTCCGGCATAAGAAGAACCTTATCCCACCTGTGAAACATGGTGGTGGTAGTATCATGGTTTGGGCCTGTTTTGCTGCATCTGGGCCAGGATGACTAGCCATCATTAATGGAACAATAAATTCTGAATTATACCAGCAAATTCTAAAGGAAAATGTCAGGACATCTGTCCATGAACTAAAATCTAAAGAGAAAGTGGGTCATTGTAGTAGGACAACGACCCCAAGGGCACAAGTCATTCTACCAAAAAATGGTTAAACAAGAACAAAGGTAATGTTTTGGAACGGCCGAGTCAAAGTCCACACCTTAATCTAATTAAAATGTTGTGGAAGGACCTGAAGCAGCAGTTCTTAGGAGGAAACCCACCAACATCACAGGGTTCAAGTGTTTCTGTACTAAACAATTGGCTAAAATTCCTACAAACTGTTGTGCAGGACTGATCAGCAATTACAAAAAACATTACCTATAGTTATTGTTTCAAAAAAGGGTCACAACAGATACTGAAAGCAAAGATTCACATACTTCTGCTGTCACGGAGGCAAGACAAGAAATGAATGATCGAGGAAGGTCCCCGTGTAGCGTGATGGAGAGCTCAAACGCGGAAACACACGAATGAGCAGGTAAACCACGCGATTAGTCTGAGAACGCTCCTCCTTCTCACACGCACACAGACAGATATATAACGAGCTCCGAAGAGCGGTGTACTCACGTGAGTAGAAGAGGTGGTTGAGATGAGACCTGAACAGAAGTCCAACATGAACTCAATGTCTGGTGCTGAACGCTACCTGCTTCCTGTTTATATATCCACGGAGATTACTTCCGGTGCCTCGTGACCTCACATGATCCGGTGCGTGTGACAGTACCCCCCCCCTCCAGGACCGGCACCAGACGGAGAGACCCGGAAAGGAGGATACCCGACGAGGGTAGTCCTGAATGAGGGCTGGATCCAGGATGAACCGCCCGGGAACCCAAGACCGCTCCTCCGGACCGTAGCCCTCCCAGTCAACTAGATACTGGGTACCACGGCCACGGCGGCGCGAGTCGAGGATTCTCCGGACGGTGTAGGCAGGACCACCGTCAATGATCCGGGGTGGGGGGGGAGCGGGGATCTGAGGAGACAAAGGAGAAAAGAAAACAGGTTTTAGTTGCGATTGATGAAAGACGGGATGGATCCGGAGGGAAGCAGGCAGCTGGAGCTGGAAGGTGACAGGGTTCAGGCGGTGAGTGATCTTGAAGAGGCCAATAAAACGGGAGGTGAGTTTCTTGGAGTCCATCTTGAGGTTGATGTTCCGTGTGGATAGATAAACCCTGTCACCAACATGGAACAATCGTCCCGGGGGGTGTCGGCGGCGGTGCTGAATGATGTAACGCCGGTTGGTCTTCTGAATGGCAGCACGGAGCGTGGTTCCAGAGCCGCCGACACCGGCGGACCAACTGTTGGGCGGACGGAACTTCAACCTCCAGCTCCTGATGTTCGAATATGGGAGGTTGAAATCCGTAGCATACCTCGAAAGGGCTTAAGCCGGTGGTTGAGGAGGTGTGGAGATTGTTTGACAGTTCCGCCCAGACAAGGTAGCTAGCCCAAGAGCGCTGATGCTCGCTGGCAAAGCATCGAAGAAAGCGCTCTAGTTGTTGGTTGGCCCGCTCCGTCTGGCCGTTGGTCTGAGGGTGGAATCCAGATGACAAGCTGGAGGTGGTGCCGACCAGACGGCAGAAGGCCTGCCAGAACTTGGCCATGAACTGGGGCCCTCTGTCCGAGACGATGTCCTTGGGGAACCCATGCAGGCGGACTACATGCTCAAGAATCAGTTCCGCGGTGGTCTTAGCAGAGGGGAGTCCGGTGAGAGCCACCAGGTGCACAGCCTTGGAGAAACGATCCACGATGGTAAGGATGGTGTTCTTTCCTTGAGAATCCGGACGCCCAGTGACGAAGTCGAGCGAGATGTGACTCCAGGGACGTTTGAGTACGGGGAGGGGCTGCAACTCCCCGGTGGAGGGCGCGTTGATGTTTTTGGAGCGGGCACAGATGGTACAGGCCTGGACGTACTCCTGTACATCCCTCCTCAGCGTCCTCCACCAAAACGCTCGGGAGATGAAGCTGGCAGTCCTCTGGACCCCCGGATGGCCCGCCAAGGTGGAATCGTGACCCCACTGAAGCACCTCCCGGCGCAGGGCACTAGGAACGAAGAGGCGTCCAGTGGGAGTGTCCGATGGCGGGGGTTCCTGACTGTGACCTTGGCGGTCTCTCTCTTCTAACCCCCACCGGATAGGAGCCAGAATGATGTGAGGTGGCAGGACAGGCGCGGGCTCGGAGATAGCGAGGTCTCGCTGGTGTTGACGGGAGAGCGCATCAGCCTTGGTATTCTTTGAACCTGGACGATATGAGAGATGGAAATTGAAATGTTCGAAGAATAACGCCCACCGCGCCTGCCTGGGGTTGAGTTGTTTGGTCTGTCGGATAACAGTGAGGTTCTGGTGATCGGTCCAGACGGTGAATGGGTCACCGCCGCCCTGGAGCCAGTGACGCCATTCCTCCAGAGCCCACTTGATGGCCAACAGCTCACGGTCCCCTACTCCGTAACGCTGTTGCGTGGAATTGAATTTTCTGGAGAAAAAACTACAGGGGTGTAGTTTCTCATCTGGACCGCGCTGCGAGAGAACGGCTCCTACGCCCACATCGGAGGCGTCCACCTCAACAACGAAGGGTTTGGCAGGATCGGGGTGGATGAGAACAGGTGCGGAGGTGAATTGGGAGCATAAGGTTTTGAAGGCTCGGATGGCTTCCGGGGTGAGCTGAAATTCTCCTCGTGATGGTTTGGTGAGAGCAGTGAGAGGCGCTGCAGTTGAACTGAAGCCCCGGATGAAACGCCTGTAGAAGTTGGCGAACCCCAGAAAACGTTGTAGCTGCTTAAGCGACGTGGGTAGAGGCCACGAGCGCACAGCCTCTAACTTCTGAGGATCCATGGCCACACCCTGAGCAGATATAACAAAACCCAGAAATGTGGTGGTGTGCTGGTGATCAGAGTGAGGTCTTTGGTGCGATGAGTGATGGGGCTGAAATTGAGGGGGCGACCATCAATGGCAGTGTTATTCAAAGGTTGGGATAACACCTCGGTTACAATCCCCAATTGGGCAGCATAATCCTGATCGATAAAATTCCCAGCCGCGCCCGAATCAACGAACGCGGTGGTCACGATCCGTTGGTGGCCCATGAGGATTGATACCTGGAGCAGCAACCGGGAGATGGTGGATTCGGGGTAGGTTTCCGCAACAGAAGAACCAGATGAAGACCTCCCCCTCTTCACCTGGTTTGTCCGTTTCCCGGACGCAGAGGGCAGATGGCACAGTGGTGGTCCGGGGAGGCGCAATAGGCACATAGACCTTCGCGGTAGCGTCTAGCCCTCTCTGCTGCCGACAGGGAGGTGCGTCCTATTTGTATGGGTTCCCCGGCTCCGCTGGAGTGGGCCTCTGAGGCGACAGGTGGAGGAGGAGAAGGCGCGGCGACAGCATAGGTGGTGGTGGATGTTTCCGGAAACCTTAGGTGGCTGGTTGAACCTGTGGAAGAACGGAAGAGATGTTTAGAGGAATGACTCATTCTTTGGTCCACCCGGAGGGCCAGCTGTATCATGCCCTCCAAGGTGGCAGGAAGCTCCCGCACAGCCAATTCGTCTTTAAGACGGGTGGAAAGTCCTTCGTAGTAGGCTGTGCGGAGAGCAGCATCACTCCAGGTGGTCTGAACAGCGAGAGTACGAAATTCGGTGGTGTATTTGTTGACGCTGCGCCCTCCTTGCTTTAGATGGTACAGGCGTGAGTCGACCTCCACCTCGCTCTCAGGATGTTGGAAGGCGGTCCTGAGTTCGGCTGTAAACGCGGGGTAAGAGTGGGCGGAGTCTCCGTCAGCCTTCAAGACCGCCGTAGCCCACTCTGCTGCCTGCCCCGTGAGAAGTGAAGTGACCAGAGCAATCCGACTTCGGTCTGTGGGGTAACGGGATGGCTGGAACTCAAATACAAGAGAAAGGTTAGTGAGAAAAACATCGCATTTAGTTCCGGACCCATCCCACTTATCCGTAAGAGAAATCTTGGGCTGATTCGGGGGGGAATTAGACGGACTGGCTTGGGAGGAGGAGCTTGTGCAGTGGCCAGGTCATCGTGATCCGCTTGCAGGGCGGTGAGATCCGAACGGAGGATCGCGCACTCCGCCCGAAGACCCGCGGTCTCCGAGCGCAGCGCGGTGATCTCCGTCCGGCAATTCACCAACTCCTGCCGCAGATTCACGATTTCCACGGCCTGCTGCTGTATCACTCCCCACAGCTGTTCCAGATCCGTCGGGACCATTTCGGGACCAGACATTCTGTCACGGAGGCAAGACAAGAAATGAATGATCGAGGAAGGTCCCCGTGTAGCGTGATGGAGAGCTCAAACGCGGAAACACACGAATGAGCAGGTAAACCACGCGATTAGTCTGAGAACGCTCCTCCTATGGAGTAGAGATTCCCACCAGGAAATCCGCGTTCTCACACGCACACAGACAGATATATAACGAGCTCCGAAGAGCGGTGTACTCACGTGAGTAGAAGAGGTGGTTGAGATGAGACCTGAACAGAAGTCCAACATGAACTCAATGTCTGGTGCTGAACGCTACCTGCTTCCTGTTTATATATCCACGGAGATTACTTCCGGTGCCTCGTGACCTCACGTGATCCGGTGTGTGTGACATCTGCACCTCACAAATATTTAACACCCTTTCGAATTATGGCTACATATAATACCATTTAAACCATCATATATGGAATTACTTTTGTGACAGGAAAAATAAATATACATATACATTGAAATTGAATAGAATGTCTTTGAAATGGAAAAATAATAAACCGTAGGCAAAATCTTTGACTTCATTTTTAATACACTACGTTTTGCTGTTTTCTTCTCTTTCTTTCGCTGATCTGTTCTTACTAATGCACTTCCAGAGTTTTTGTTTACACTTCTAAAGGTTTCATTCGCCATTCTGGCACAAATCTCTCATGGGGTGGGGCTAAGGTTTGATGTAATTTTTTTTTTTCATCTACCTATATTGCCTTATAGGAAACACATGGTAATATCACACTTAATATACAGCACTATATGTCATATAGGCCTATTTTGTTTATTGTAGATCTTTGTTGGAGCTCCATTTGTTATCACTTGAAATACTCATGATAAAGTGATATCACTTAAAATACTGAAAGCATTTCCAGTAGTGAAGATAGTGTACAACTGCTCTGCTATTTGTTTGGTTCATTCCCAAACAATTTTGGTATTTGATTAGCCCTAGAAATGGCTGGCTCCCTGAAGGAGCCCAGTGCTATTATGTTAAATTTGTAGCATGTAGGCTAAGTTACATGCAGTGAGATCTTGTCCTTTCCTCTCATGTTTTTAAAATCCCTCAGGCCCAAATCATCTTCTACACAAGTAACGCTTCTAGAAATGTGTCAGAAGAAAAGTCATAATGCAACACTACATTTTCAGCACTGCTGCTAGAGGCGTTATGATGAATATTAGCATACAGTCTTCGCCTCTATGGTTAGTTTTTCTTTAAGGTCACGGCAGGTCAACATTATGAATTTTGATGAGCACATTGACGTGTGTGGCTACCTGAATGATAACATTCACAGCACTTTTTTCTGGAAATTAAACAAATATATTGTTGTTTTGATTTGTTGACTGATGGACAAATTCCTTCAAGCACTATTTGTGATGGCTGTATGAAACCAACAAAAAAAAGGCCTCTTTAGTTGCTAAATTGTGATGAGGTGTTAAGCTGTTGACTACAAGCAGCAAGTAAGCTCTAGGCTTTCACTGTGCATATGAATCAGGCTTCATTATGAATCTGAGAACAGAAGAGAAGGGTTGTGAACAGCATAGCTTCACATTTTTTATGTAAAAAGATGTGTTGGGAACAAACTAAAACTCTTGATGTAACTACGAAGTGTAAATCTACAGTAATAAGCAACTATTTCCAATGAACAGTGGTGTAGTGCGCAAAAAAAAAAAAAAAAAAAAACTGTTCTAAACTGTCCTCTTTCTTATAGTGAACATTATTATTGAACCTTCAATGTAAATGACTGATTTATACTACCAGTTAAAAGTTTTTGAAGATCAAGATTTTTAATGTTTTTTGAAGAAGTTTTTCTGCTCACCAAGCCTGCATTTATTTGTTTCAAAGTACAGCAAAAACAGTACAATTTTGAAACATTTTTACTATTTAACTGTTTTCCATTTGAAAATATTTTAAAATGTAATTTATTTCTGTGATCAAAGCTAAATTTTCAGCATTATTACTCCAGTCTTCAGTGTCACATGATCCTTCAGAAATCATTTTAATATGCTGATTTGCTGTTTAAGAAGCTTTAATTATTATTGTTATTGTTGTTATTGTTGTTGTTATTATTATTATTATTATTATTATTATTATTATTATTATTATTATTATTATTTAAAGCAGTTTAATACTTTTTTTCAGGATTCTTTGTTGAATAGAAAGATCCAAAGATCAGCATTTATCTGAAATAAAAAGCTTTTACATACCATTACATACTTTCACTGTACCATTCAAAAGCTTGGAGTCAGTATAGTGTTATATATATATATATATATATATATATATATATATATATATATATATATATATATATATATATATATGTATGGGAAATAGATTATAAAAATTAATGCTTTTATTTAGCAAGGATGCTTTAAAGCTTTAAATTGATCAAAAGTGAAGATAAAGACATTTATAATGTCATACAAAAGATTTCTAATTTAGATAAAATCTTACTGTTTAAAAACTTTTGACTGGTAGTGTACTCTCTGTCCCTGAATCTCTCTGAAAGTGTCTGAATCTTAAAGTGAAATATTTAACAAAATACTACTGTTCATCTCTGACTCAGTGATATAAATTATTATTATTATTATTATTATTATTATTATTACTTTATTTTTTTTTCATTGTATTTTATTGTAAAATTGTTACATTGTATTCTTTCACAGCCACTGTAATTTATATTCTTACTGTTCCTAATGTTTTGTAAAATTAAAATTAAGAATTCATGAACAAGTATGACAATATTGTCAGGGTTCCTTATATGGTCTCTCAACTTTGCCATTGAATAGAATGCTGTAAATGATCATTTCTTGCATCACTGTATGAAAAGAATGTACATACGAGCAGAAAATGTAATTATATGTTTTTTAGTTTATTTTGAGATAGAGGAACCGGTGGGATGTAAATACAGGTTTGCGTGGATGGTTACTGTATACAACAGTGTCATTGCCCATTGTCATTATTTGGAAATATTTAACCACTGAATCTTGGGATTGATCTGAAGCAAGGTTTCAAAAGAGACAGATGGGATAATAGAAACTGAAGCTTGCCTGTAGTTCAACTACTTAGGCTGTAGCAGTTTTAAAGTAGCTTCCCCAACACTCGTGCAAAGAGCAAGTGTGTTTAATCCTCAAACCTGCCTAAAATGGCTTTATTCAAACAAACTCAAAGACATAATCCTACTGTGCTCAAAATACCAAATCTGTCTGAGTCAACATCTGTAAGCCTCACATTTTCTTCACTCTCTGCTGCGTCATGTCCTGATGTATGCAGACTCAGATTTGGATGTTGCTGACAGCTGATTTAGAACAAATCCCAGCAGAGCACACTGGGGAAGATTAGGACACTATCAGGTGGGCTTCATTTTCGCTCTCTGACAGGCAGTCAAGAGCGGTCCAGCCGCTGTGGTGAACGGAGACACGCCACATCCGCATGTCTGCCTCGAGGCTCCGCAGCTGCTGCCCCTGTTCCCCGTGCTGACATTATGCCCCTCTGCCTCCCAGAAGGGCTCAGGCACTCCGTGTCCTCATTGGCTGATAGGAAGCAGTCAGAGACGCATGAGTCATCGCCCTGTGCCTCGTTTATCAAGTCTGCAGGGTTAGTTGAGTTCACCTGTCTGAGAAAGGCTAATTAACGTCTATTGTATACTGTTTGCTCATCTGCCACAGGCAGTCATGTTTTAAAGCTCTCTTATGATTGGGCAAGAGGGCATGATTACTGTGTGATTGCTGTGTAATTGCACATAATTATGAGCTGCCCTCTGTTGAAAGACTTTTATGGAAGAAAGCTCTCTGGTTGGTCCATTTGCTCAAAGCATTTTTGCTGAAAATGTTGGTCTGAGGCCATATGCTGAGAAAATAACTGTGATAACTTGATTTTTCATCCTGCTAGGATGTTTGCATGGTTTTTAAATACTTACTGACTGGCTTTACTCACAATGGAAACGGGCAGCTTGGACATTTTTCAAAGTATCTTAAGAGCAAAACTCATGACAAAATTGTAATTTTTTGATGAATTATTCTTTTGAGAGACAACTTAAAGGAGAAGTCCACTTCCAGAACAACACTTTACAAATAATGTACTCACCCCCTTGTCATCCAAGATTTTCATGTCTTTCTGTCTCCATTCGTAAAGAAATTATGGTTTTTGAGGAAAGCATTTCAGGATTTTTCTCCATATAATGGACTTCATTGGTGCCCCAATTTTGAACTTCCAAAATGCAGTTTAAATGCAGCTTCAAAGGGAAGAAGGGTCTTATCTAGCAAATGATCGGTCATTTTTTTTGGAAAAATAAAAATTTGTATGCTTTTTTAAGCACAAAACTTGTGTAGCACATGCTCTGGGATGCGCATCCACAATGCTACGAATTAGTAATGGGTCGTTCTTGAACGATTCTTTCATTTTGAACGAATCTTTAATGTGACTCAGAAAGAATGAGTCGTCTCGGGGAGTGATTTGTTCAGTCGCACATGCACAACATCCTATTAGGTTCTGTACTGGAATTAGTTCACCTGTTTCGAGTCTTCGGGTTTTTCGAGTTGTTCGTTCATCTTATGGGGCTGTCACGTGATGAACGAACAACTCAAACCCAAAAACTTGCCAGATAAGTGGTGAGGTGAGCTAATCATAGACTCAAGACCCAGACAAACAATGAATTAATCTTTTCTGTTTCTTATAGCATTATAGTTTTGTGTTGTCAGTAGTGTGATCAACGTTTATGTGAGCAGTAGATGTGTTAGGGAAGTACCACATACAATTTTAATTAAATTTTGCTAAAATGAACGAAATGACTCGGAAAAAAGATTTGTTCATTTTGCTGAACGACACTCAAAGGTCCAAGTCAGTAAAATGATCCGAACTTCCCATCACTACTACGGATCGCGTGTAAGTTCATCGTCTGTATACTGAGTATGGCGAAAAACTTATTTTTTATTTTAACTTATATCTTATTTTCTCCTACAACTTGAGAGGAGGACACCGTTGTACCTTTTTGTTTGTAAACATTTACAAACTTACTTGCACTTTCTTAGTCTTTGTGCGTTCGCTTTATAAACACTGAGTCCTTAGTTCCGCCTATGTTCCGTGTGACCTTTCAACGTGATTCACGTTTGCATGTTAGTCTTGTAATATCCACCATTCAAAGACTCTATACCAAGCAGCAAGATACTTTTCAGCCTCCAAAGAGACCCATAATTTAATTAAGACTCTCTTCTTTTGTAGTGCGAGACCTTCGAGAGAAAAATAGGGCATCCCTGTTTTCATCTTGTAAATAATGTCATGCAATTAGGCTAAGCATACATCTCTGTGGTTACATGTCAATTCCCATTAGTGTGGGATGTGTGTGTGTGTGTGTGTGTTTGTGTGTTCCAATGTGCTGACTTGAGAGCAGTTTTCTTTTTAGACAGCAGTCACCTTGGATGGAAGCAACAATGAATAGATTAAAATGGATTCAATATTAAAAAACCATTGACATGGTATTTGATAATTGCATTGATAAATTGATCAGTACAGTATGTATAGCTTTGTTATGCAAGTGTAACATTTTAGAATGTAATTAGAATAATCTTCTATAAAGTCTGCATGTCAGTGGTTTACATATGACCAATTTTTTTAAAGGGATGTCCCTTTCATAATGTAATATACACCTCAGGTGTCCCCACAATGTGTCTGTGAAATTACAGCTCAAAATACCCCACAGATCATTTATTATATTATTTAGAAAATGCCTTGAGTAGAAGCAGAAACATTTGTTCATGTCTCTTTAAATGCAAATGAGCTGTGCCTTTACAGTTTGTACCCCCGATGCTCTGCTAAAAAAAAAAAAAAAATCTGTTTGATTTTGATATGTCTATCGTGTTGAAATCATACATTTTTTGCCATATCAGTCATCACTCGAAATCTGAAATCATACATTTTAAAGGCTTATCAAAACAAAGTTACTGAGTTGTCCTTTTTCATGTTTTCTGGGTTGGTAGATGCACTGGGGACCCGATTATAGCACTTAAACACAGGGAAAAAGTCACAATTTCATGACATGTCCCCTTAAATGTTGTCTTGTAATTTGAGTTCAAACATTTCCATACCACTAACTTAAAGAATGGCTATGTTTGTAATTCAGTACTAGCTTACTACTTCCTGAATGTTGCAGAGTATAATATACTGTGTATTATTTACAACAATAGGCAATATTCACTAAAGTTTTAAAACAGTAGTATGCTACATTGTTGTCTTGACTCATAATGTTGCATTTTTAATTTAGTAAATTGAAATTTAGCCAAAATGAAAACTGGGTGTCACTCACTAAATTAAAAATGCAACATTAAGAGTCAAGACAACAAATAATTTGGTCAAATAATGTGTTAAGAAACAGATGTTAAAAATCATGGCTGATTACATCTGGTTTTTCCATCATGATAAAGGTCAAGTTGAACACATTGCATAACATTTTGGATGAATATCATTAACAGAAGTAACAAAAATGCTAAAAATGTTTGCATTTATATATTATAGATTTTACTTGAACATAAAAATACACCACTTCAAGTATTTTTTTAAACCAGTCAAGTATTTTCAATTTTATTTTAGACTGTTATATAACATAAACTTCCATGAATCAATTCATATGCATATTTGTGACCCTGGACCACAAAACCAAGTAGCACGGGTGTATTTGTAGCAATTGCCAACAATGCATTGTATGGGTCAAAATTATCGATTTTTCTTTTATGTCAAGGATATTAAGTGAAAATGGTGTTACATGAAGATATTTTGTGAATTTCCTACCGTAAATACATCAAAACGTAATTTTTGATTAGTAATATGCATTGCTAGGAACGTCATTTGGACAGTATTTTTTTTCTTACCCCTCATATTAGATTTCACACTGTGTTCACCCACTGCAGTTAACACAGCAGAGATACACGTGAAGCTGTGAACTCACGTTATGACTCAGAGGGGGACTTGTTTTCATCCCTCTAACTGTGCTGAAAGAGAACATCCCCCTTCACTAAGATTCACAAGCTAAAAACATAAAAGAGGCAGATGCTAAAATGTTTGCATTTCTGGTGTTTAAAATTCATTCCTCTCCACAGTGATGATGGCATGGGCGAGATTTGTGACTTTTATTGTCCTATGTTGCTATTCCAGGGTTTAAAGCAGGACCGTTATTTGCATGCTAAACCATATGTTTGACTCTCGCAATGCAGCAGCCATAAACACCTGGCCATTAGAGAGTGAATAGTGTAGCCTGGTAAAACAAACCATTTCTCATCCACTTTGTGTTGCGCTGAGGACCCAAGCCCATGTGAGACATGATACATCAGGATGCATTAATCCCAAAGGTCTGGACAACATCTGTTTCTGATAATCATATCCAGCTGAGAAAAGGCTTTAAAGAAAACTTAATTTTGAGCATCCAAATGCACATTTTGTACATAAAGCTGTATATATACTTCTTCTGAGTGCTCATTATTATTTGACAGACTTCACTGAACAGGATGTGTCTCTGAGGTCAGTTTTGAGAGAAAAGGTTGGCTTCAGCAGGCATATGAACATGAATCACAGTGCCCTTCCTCACAGGAGATGGACCATGCCTACTCTTTGTTGGCAAACCTCCTGGTTGACAACTGTGACAGACTGAAGGAGGCGATATTGGCTCAGACTGGTCCACCCCTGGTGTGCGGCCTACTTTCATGCCTGGCCGTTCTTTTATTTTAGTTTGGATCCAGGCGATTGTTACGCTCTGTGCTTTGATAAAGTGGGTAATACTTGTTGTTAGTTAAACTGTTAAGTTCACAACCCCAGGCTCAATGAAAAACTAGGCTGGGATACTATAAATGAATCACAAAGGTCGTGCAGTTAAGGACATCCAATAAGAGAAGGCATCTGTGGCACTGATCCTAGTGGACAAACCAATGCCTGCTAAGCCCAGTATGGGCTGTGGACAAACTTGGCCAGTTGGCAGTGGGATCTACAATATCCTACCAGCAAGAGTTTGAGCTTGAGGTAATGACAAGTAGGCCCTTCTGGCCTGCCTAACCAATGATTTAATCCATGGGCACAACTAACATAAGGTTTATCGCTTTGTTACAATTTGTTGTACCAGTACTGTCAGTGACGATTGCAGTCAAGCTGAGAGAACTTGGGCAAATTGACAGTGCAGTCCTAAAATATAAAATCCAAATTGACAGAGCAGTCCTGGAGCAGCCGTGGCCTAATTGTAAGAGAGTCAGACTTGTAACCGAAAGATTACAGGATTGAGTCTCGGTACCAGTAGAGATTGTTGGTGAAGGAAGTGAATGTATAGTGCTCTCTTCCACCTTCAATACCCTTGAGCAAGGCACCAAACTGCTAAAATGGCTGTGTTTGTTCACTACTCAATGCTGTGTGTGTGCACTTGGATAGGTCAAATGCAGAGCACAAATTCCGAGTACGGGACCCCTTACGAAAAAGAATATAACAAAAAATACAAATTAATAACTAAATAGGGACATAGTAGTGTACTTACAGTATGATGTAAAGTTCACTTAAAGAAAAATTATGAGTATACTTGCAGTATACTAGTAGTTTACTGAGACTATACTTAAAAGTGTACTGAAAATGCTACAAGTATTTAATCAGTAAACTATCAGTATACCTATAAGTTCACTTTTAGTATTGTTGCAAAAAACAAACTAAAGTTATAGTTATAAACTAGCTGTGTACTCAAAGTTTACTACTGTTATATTTAAAGCATACTTAAAAGTATACTTTTATATACTAGAAAGTGGGCCAATTTATTCCCAAGGAGTTTTGAAATAGTACACTTAAAAGTATACTACTGGTACACTGGTATTTGTATACTTACTACATAAAGTATACTTAAAAATAGACTTGAACTTTATAGACTTAACAATACTTAATAAAATAAACTTGAAGTATACTTCCTTTTGGTAAGGGACACCAAACTTGGCCACATGTCACGTCCTTTCCTTTCTTTTCCTAAAATGATTTAAGGTGCGAAGTATTGCATATGATCTATTCATGCTGTGCTGTCAAGGTGGCATCATGAAGGAAGTATTCATGCACCACTGCACTCAGACCAGCATTATCTATTGCACACAGATGGACTCTTTGAAAGATTTAATTTAACTCTTGAAATTAAATTTAACATTCTCATTGTAAAAAAAAAAAAAAAAAAGGTTTTGTCAAGTAATCTAAACTTCCTGGCTACATTACATCCTGGTTACACAACTTAAAGTAATTTTCAAGGGTTAGATTAAGTCGATTCTTAAAGGAGAAGTCCACTTCCAAAACAAAGATTCACATAAAATGTACTCACCCCCTTGTCATGCAAGATACGATACGATAATACGATTAGAGTTTTTCGACATACCCTAACTGTCTTGAGCCAGAATACACAGAGTTCAGGGAGAGCAAGACAAGATGAGTGTTTGACATTAAAAAGTTTTTAAATTGTATATATATATTTTTAACGAAAATAACAGATTGTTTTGCCAGATAAGACCCTTCTTCCTCGGCTGGGACAATTTGGGATTGTTTGAAGCCGCATTTAAAAAACATTTTGGAAGTTCAAAATGGGGGCACCGTACCATCCATTATATGGAGAAAAATGCTGAAATGTTTTTCTCAAAAAACATAATTTCTTCACGACTGAAGAAAGAAAGACATGAACATCTTGGATGACAAGGGGGTGAGTACATTATATATGAATCTTTGTTGTAGAAGTGGACTTCTCCTTTAAGGTAACTACTGAATGGTTTTATAGTAAAACTTGCTATAAAGGACATGGCAAAGAAGATTATAGACCAGAAGCTCCTGGTCGAGCCCTGCAGAAACGTGGCACCTTCTGGTTGTGTACAGTGATGGACCACTGGTACACTGTAACATACCTGGACACGGTCATCATAAACTTAAAGAAGCCATGCAGATCTACCGGATCTTTTCTCCAGATTTAAAATTTCCTGATAATTTACTCACCCCAGTCGTCATCCAAGATGTTCATGTCTTTCTTTCTTTAGTCAAAAAGAAATTAAGGTTTTTGACCAAAACATTCCAGGGTTTTTCTCAATATAGTGGACTTAAATGGAGATCAACGAGTTGAAGTTCCAAAATATTTCTCTATATATTATATAGAGAAATTATATAGTTAATATATTATATAATATTAACTCTACACAATCCCAGCCGAGAAATAAGGGTCTGTTTGTGCAAAACAATTGGGTGTTTTCTTAAAAAAAAAATAGAAATGTATATACTTTTTATTCACAAATGCTTGTCTTGCACTAGCTCAACATCAGGCATTGGGTAATCACATTGGAAAGGTCATGCATGACATAGGTGGAAGTTCCAACCAAGCGTTTACAAAGTGAACATGCAAAAAAAGTCAAAAGCAACAAACAAAACAAAAAAAGGTGAAACAACGATGTCGGACTATTTTGAAATTGGAGGTGAAAAAAAGATGGAGCTTTTTGTCCTATACCCTACCTTTTTGAACCTGAATACACAGAAGAAGAACTAACCACACGTGACATTTCCAGCGTAATTACGTAATGCATGAAGTTGTAGACATGCATCAAAGAGTTAGTGCAAGACAAGCATTTGTGGTTAAAAAGTGTATGATTTATTTATTTATTTTATTTTTAAAAAATGATATATAAGACCCTTATTCCTTGGCTGGGATTGTGTAGAGCCCTTTGAAGCTGCATTGAAACCGTAATTTGGACATTCAGCCCACTGATTGAAGTCCACTATATGGTGAAAAATCCTGTACATTATAAGGAAATTTTAATTTAGAAGTGAACTAATCCTTTAAAACATACTACCTGGCTTTTCAAAGCATCCGGAAATTGATTAAATGACATGAGACAAAGCAGCAGTGTCTTGACACAGTAATTTATGTTAGCTTTCATCATTCAGATGCAACTGCAATTGTGGTTATTACAGTTTTTGCAGTGAGGGCCAACATCAGTGCTGATGGACTGTTGTGATGCCCCCGTCCTGATACATCTGGTGACTTAGCTGAGATACAAACACTCACCGCCACATCACCTGGGACCCCTAAGTGCCTCTTTATCACCAAACACCAATCACAAAGCTCATTTACCCTGCAGACTCATTCTCTGCTAAACCAAATAGCTCACAAAATGGTCCTCTGGGGTAATATAATACATTATGTCCATGCATCTTTTCACAACAGAGCACACATAATCTGTTCCTTAAAATCACACAAAACCATTTATGAGCAAAGCAACAAGAAAGCATCTCTGTGCATATAGTTTGTTCTCTCGTGGGCACTACTGGTATCTTTACAGGATTCTAATTGCCAATGTTTAACCAATGCATTTAGGATTACCAGTGTTTTCATGGGTAAGGGTTAAATTTTTGTATTTGAATTGGATTACAAATTCGATAAATACCTGGAGTTATAATTTTATAATACTTTTCATAGCCATAAAAAGGAAAATAAGTGCAGGCATCACACATAATTAACCTGTGTGTTGTTAAAAATTGTGTAATTTGCAGTTTTTATGGAAGTTTTATATCTGATAAAGCAAGGTTAAAGGCAGTACAAGAAGTACATAGAAACGAATGGACTGCATTGTTATTCTGAGCTGCCAGGAGTGTGATGTAAGAACAGGTTTATTAGTGTTTAAATTAGTGTGAGCACTTATCTTGTCCTTTTACTGCATGTCAACTTGTGAAAAGAACAGGAAAGTACTTTTCAGCCAATGCCTTCACAATGTGGACATGTGTTACACAGTCCCTAGAGATGTCACAATATCTCTCTCTAGGTGAGTCGGATCTGTAGATCGATTACTCTTTGTCTCAGGGGAGACGATGAGGTTGACTCACTGTCAGTCACGGCGAGACAAATGCAAACCGCTGGCCTGGAATCAATTTTTCAGACCCTTTTCTAGCATTTTCCATTTGCCAAAACCAAGCTGTGCATTGTGTTCATATTTTAGAATCTGCAAACGCACCTCACAGGGGCATTGTGTAGCTTTATATTTTCCTGTACTACTAATTGCTAAATCCTGTTGTATAAAATATGAGATAACAAAAAGAGAATATAGTGCTATCATATACGAGTAAATCATAGAGTTATGAGTAATATTAGGGCAATTTCCACAGCAGTTTGAACCTTATAATAAATGTATAACTGCGTTATCTCTGAATTAAATCACATTTCTCTCCTGTCTGGCTCACTTTAGTGCAGCGTTTCACAGACGCTTTTAAGCAGCATGATGAATCTCTTTTTGAATAATCTTCTTTCTATAATTGCCAGATTGAATCAAACCTGTGGCCACTGTGTCATGTTGACAGATTAACAGAAAAACAGTAATATGTCATAACATTATATTGCTGCGACAGCCCGCATACTATCAAAACTGTTATCTTGTGCTGAGTACAAAATATGAGTGATTAATTTGGGATCTTTTCTACCCGCTGAAAGGCATTCTGTATTTCTCTCTCATTTTCTTCCATTTTATCCAGAAGCTACAATCAATATCTGACAAAAGGTTTTTTACAGCACAAAAAAACAGAACAAAACCTTGCCTTGAAGATTTGATATCAATTTCTAGTCTTCATTTGTCCATATTTTGAAATATTGCATGGTGCATTTAAGTGAAAAAAAGAAACTGTCAATATTTTTTGTTGTACCAAAGTTGTATGATTTTTTTTTTTTCTTTGTATGCAGAACACTAAAGAAGATACTTGTTACAGAGTGAGCAATGAAGCGTGAAGCGGGCGGATCCAACTGCAAACTTTTATTAGAGGACATTGACAAAGACATGGTCAAGGCAGGCAGGGTCAGACAGTGGCAAACAGGTGTATAGACAGCAAGACAAGAGTAATCCGTAACACAGGCAAGGGTCGATCCACGGGGAACGTTATCCGATGGGCGAGGCAATAGAGTAATCCATACAGGCGAGAGTTTCAAAGGCAGGCAGTGAGACAGACAAGACATAATAACAATGCGAGGATTCAAGACTCGGATGACAAGGAAACTAAAACTAGACTAAACTAGAAAACACGAACTGACTTTAAGGCTCCGTACAGTTGCTAACACCCAACAGTGATAAACACAAACCAATACTCGGCAGTGACTGACAGGAAGACCGGGGTTTAAATAGTGTCTCTGATGATGATGACAGGTGATGGCCACAATGGCTGATGGGGAATGTAGTCCGGGGTGTGGTGTAACAGTTAGTGAGATGTAAATTTCACAGTGACCTCTGGTGGCAGACAGACTGACGTTCAGGAGTGGGTTCGTGACAATACTTGAATGTTTAAGCTGTTTTTGTGAATAGGGGTCCATATGACAAACAAAGCCAGTGTTGACAAGCCTGCATTTTTTCTGCAGAATTGGGCTACTTTAACACTGTTGCTACTGGTTGTTTTACATGTCCACCGGTTGAAGCGACCCCAATAATGTGATATTTAGCTCCTGGAATGCAAATTTTACCAGGGGAACCACGCCAAAAAAAAAATATTATACACCCTGGAACTCGATTTTTATTGGGATACCACCTCCAAAAAAAGTGGCAATTGGGCGATGAGTTTTCTGTGAAAACCTGGCAACCTTGAACAGAGCAGTATTTAATTCACTTCCAGAACAAAAATTACAATCTATATACTTTTTAACCTCAAATGCTTGTCTTGTCTAGCTCTGTGAACACTCTGGTCATGACAGTTAGAGGACGTCTAAAAACTCTCATCTCATTTTCTCCTCCAACTTCAAAATCATCCTACATCGCTGCAGAAGTACCGACCCAGAGTTTACAAAGGGAACATGCAAAGAAGATCAAACACCCTTTACAAAAAAAGGTAAAACAGCGATATAGGGTGATTTTGAAGTTAGAGAAGAAAATTAGATGGGAGTTTTTAGACATACCCTAACTGTCATGACCGGAAAAAAAGCAGTTCACACAGAGCTAGACAAGACAAGTGTTTGAGGTTAAAAAGTATATAATTTTTTTTTTTTTTTTAGAAAATAACCAATTGTTTCGCTAGATAAGACCCTTCTTCCTCGGCTGGGATCATTTAGAGCCATTTGAACCTGCATTTAAACTGCATTTTGGAAGTTCAATTTTGGGGGCACCATAGAAGTCCATAACATGGAGAGAAATCCTAAAATGTTTTCCTCAAAAAACATAATTTCTTTACGACTGAAGACAGAAAGACATGAACATCTTGGATGACAAGGTGGTGAGTACATTATCTGTAATTTTTGTTCTGGAAGTGAACTAATAGTAAACTAAGTGGTTATTCATTTTGAATCATTGATCTACTCATGTATTCAGAGTCTATGACGTGATTTGACAATTAATAACCGCCAGGAGTGTCTATAAAGTAAATAACCAGTTTGGATTTTATGTTGATGATGTAGTAGAAAAGTTATAGATCTTCATTTACTATGCTCTTAACACAGGTTTAAAAAGGGGTTTTCACAGAGATTGAATATTTTTGCTTTCCCAAAGAACATGTTCAAGTGTAAAGAACATTTTAAAATTCCAGATTACCTTTTCCCACTATAAAGAAGCTTTTGTGCAGTGCAAGAGTTCTATGGATGTTGAAAGTTTTTCATGGAATGAATTCATAGATGCCAATAAAGAAGCTTTATTTCTAACACTGTAAAACACCACTGATGCTCTTTGAAGAATTTGATGGATTGCAAATGATGAGGCATTGTTTTCTATTCATCAACAGCCTCTCTCTGCCTGTCATTATGCAATCTGTCTCTGTTCCATGATGCCAACTGTGTGGGTACCATTATGATGCTGAGCGATGTGCGGTTTTGATCATGTTAAATTTAGATCCAGCAAATTTTCCATACTGTCAGCTGTGACTGACAAATGCATTTGATGAAACACACCAGTCGGTCTTTCCTATTAAACCAACCCCATAGAAAAGTAGAGATTATAGAGTTTAATAACCAGAATGCATGCTGCTAAATCAAAATGAATATGAAATCCCTCTCACCCCTTCGTGACTCATTCACTGATGTCTAAGATTAAAAAGACTCTGTCAGATGGAAAAATTAATATATAAGACAAAACAGCCAGCCTTATTCTCATGATCAGTGCAGCTATAAACTCAAAGCATTTGTTATGCAATTCATGATCAGGTGATACACATTGTGAAGAATTGTTAAGCTAAAAATGGATTTCATATGACAAAAATACACTGGCTTTGTTATATAGCTTTGTTTTAGCATAATGAAGTCAGTGAAGGATGTTAAATTGAATAAGGCAATGCCTAGAACTGACAGAGCATTAATGAATATGCTCTAGTGCACTAACCCAAAGCTCATCACTTATCTTCTCCCCAGCTTCAAGTTCCTGTGATCTTGTCCTCTCTGTATCAGGTGGAGTCTTGCGTAAAAATTAATTATAAAGTACAGACATCAAGTGACTAACCACATATTCAAGCCCCAAGTATATTACATTCAGGTTAATGGTGTTTGTTGTCAGTTTCATTCTGTGATCCTGCATGTCAAATAGTATACAACTAACTAGTAGTCTACATCTTGGGCAAGTTTCTTACATTAAGTTTTGCACCTGTCATAATACAGTACATAATACGTCTAAAGCATATAAAAAGAATAAACTGGTTACTATATAAACTCTTTGATTTAGCTTAACACTGTAAAATAAATTGTGCATCCACAATAAACTATAGTAAAATTCATTTACATGTCTCGACAAAGGTTTTTGCTAATTTTAATAACGTTATTTAATAATATGTGCCTCAGAATGCACATAGTATCGGCAACTCAGTTGTCAGACTCCTCTGTAATCCTTGGGAATCCTTGAGAGTTAGAATTGATTCATTCAGTTCTTTTGGAGTCAGGCATGATTGAAATACTGACTTTGTGTTGTACATTTCAAAGCAAAACAACCCATAGTAACTCGATATTACTGTCTATATTACTGTATCATCTGTAAAAGTTTCTGAAAACTCTCTGGCTCATGGCAGCACACTAAGGCTTGTCAATGATAAACACACTGATTAAAATTTCTTTAATGTCAAATCTAAAACAGCAAAATCAATTATATCTAAAAATAAATATAATCATGACTGGAAAACAAATGTGAGATCAGTCTCGAGATCTTTGCTTCTAATTATTTTAACAGTTCAAAAATAACAGGAACAAAGATCTGTGGGTTTATAAATGTTTTATTCACTTTTAATGTCACAACATATTGCAAGTACTTAGTAATCCGCTAAAACTTTAACAGTTAGTTGAAATGGCTCATCGGTTCTCTAAGAGTCAGACAAGACAAAAAAAGCTGTCTTTCTGCTCTGCATGCATTTTTGATTTGTTCATTTCAAACTGTTTCTTGGCTCATTTGGTGCTCCACAAGAAGCATGCATGCTACATCTGTGCATCCTGCATCATCAATTAATTCAGTTTGATTTTGTAAAAATGCTCAACTTGTTACTTGTTCAGAATTGGCCCATTTCTACCACTGAATAAAAAATAAAATGATGTTATTGCAACTTTTTATTGCGCAATTCTGACTTTTTTTCTCAGAATTGTAATCTAAACTTGCAATTGCCAGTTATAAAGTCAGAATTGCAAGATAAACTTGCAATTATGAGAAATTAAGTCATAATTGCAAGATACAAACTCAGAATTCTGACCTTTTTTCTCAGAATTGTGTGATATAAACTTGAATTGCAAGATAAAAACTTGTAATTCAGACTTTTTTTCTCACAAATGCACATTTGAATCTCGCAATTCAGACTTTTTTCTAAGAATTGTGTGATACAAACTCACAGTTGCGAGTTATAAAGTCAGAACTGCGAGATAAACTTGAAATTCCGAGAAAAAAGCTATAAAGTCAGAGTTGTGTGATATAAACTTGAATTGTGAGATATAAACTCACAATTCTGACCTTTTCTCAAAATTGTGTGATATAAACTCACAACTGGGATAGTCAGAATTGGGAGATTTTACAATTCAGACTTTTTTCTCAGAAATTTTTCTCTAAATTGTGAGAAATAAACTTAAAATTATGAGTTATAAAGTCATAACTGCATGATATTGCATGATATGACAGTTCTGCCTTTTTTTCTCAGAATTTCATGATATAAACCCACAATTGCTTATAGAAGCCCATTCCAGCACTGGATAAAACTAAACAAATATACAAGATTGTGAGGTATAGGGCCAGTTTTACACAGAAGACATGTAATAATAAATAAATTTTGCATCTCAAAAGGAAACTCCTACAAATGCATATTCAGTAAGGTCAGGCGCAAAAATAGCTGTGTCCACGCCTTTTCAGCACTAATTCTTCAATGCACATCTTTAGTAAAACCTGACGGTACAATTTTAATGCCAAAAGACGGTTTGCGCTGATGTACGCAGAAAAATCAAAAAGGATTTTTTAAAAAAGAATTGCGAGTTTGTATTTTTATTTTTTTTTAATTCAGTGGTGGAAATGGGTTTTTATAAAAATCGGACATCGCACTATTAAAAATTAAATAAAAAATGATAAAAGTGAAAGTTCTTTATGGCCTCACTGGTTCCATAAAGAACCTCTAATATCCATGGAAACCCTAAAGGATCTTTATATTTGAAAAAGGTTCTTCAGATGTTCTTCACAATAAGAAAAAAAAGGTTATTTTTGGGACCCAAAATGGTTCTTCTCTATATGGAATCACTATGACAAACCCCTATTTTGGAATCAATATTTCTAGCGTGTAGCCTAGATGCCCTTCTCTATGCAGTTAAACTAACTGAAGACTACTGTTGTTGAGCTCAAATAAATACATAAATAAAGCAATCAATAAATTGATCAATCAGTCATAAAACTAGTCCATACAGTTAATCTTCCAAGTCTTCTGAAGCTATACAATAGCATGTTTTAGAAGGTTTGTGGATATACTCTGCTATGAAAGTTCCCAACCTCATTTGGCATGAACATTTGCATCCTCGTGTTTCTGGATCGATTTCCGACCTAAAATTGTTAGAAAGATTTAATGTGTACTCCTCCAAGATCTGATACATTATTGTATTCTTTGAGGAACCCCAAATAGAATGGTTTGCTGATTAGACGAGAGCCAGAGAGAATATAGTAGGCGAATGAGCTGATTCAAAGTGCTAATTTTAAAGACGAGGCGTTGGATTAGACTGCCGTGCATTTTATGAATCAGCACTGGTGAGAAATCCTCACAGGAATCTTCTGGGCAGCAAGAGTTCAGTCAACTGTCAAATTAGCTCGTAAAACAATAATATCAGCAGTGCATTTTAAAGGTCCACTGAAGTGCCTTAGTTATTCTATGTGGCGTAATTTCAACTGAAACAGGAATACGGGACGGGACATATCGATCAGCCCCGCCTCCTTTTTAAAATAGCCAATAGCGTTTCATTTATATCTGCTTGGGCCAGAGCCGTTGAGCTCAGTAAAGCTGCATTTGACAGCCACAGTCCAAATGATTAGCCCCTAGATTCAATATGAAACTCTTACTAAAACAAAATAGTGATCGTAATGCTGAGGCTGTGTTGTTTAATATATAGCCGATTCGTTCAACATATGATCCGCTCCGTGTGATCGCATCTCTGGACCGGAGCTAAAGTCCAGAGCAGACCGTGCTATTCAGCATACAGAAAATACTAACACTGTGAACAAGTGACCGATCTCAGCCGCCACTTCAGCGTGTGTTTATAGTGTAGGGGGCGGGACGCTTTCGGATTCTAGAGATCATTTGATTGGACAGAAGGTTTTTAGTGCAGCGTGATGCAATCAAAATCGTTGATCCATATTGGCAGAAGTAAGATAATGTAAGTTTTGAATGCTTATATCTTGTAAATGCAAATCTCTGATCACTTATGCCATTAATTATGAATCTGGAAAAATGAACATGTACAAATTCTGACATACAGTAACCTCTCTATAGCCCCAGTTGATGGAGAAAGATGGAAATTTTACACCATTAATATCAACAGTGTTTGTAATGTAAATCAGCTTGGCCTGCCATCGGACAATGACATTTCGAGTGTGTTTATGGAGTTAGAGATGATTTTGCAGGAGTTTTGCACACTTGAGATATAAAAACAGCAGTTTCTCTGACTTTTTGGTGTTTGTAAAAATAGTTTCAGGTTCAGTGAATGTTAATTTCCATGGAGACCATTTGTTGATTATCACAGACAATAATAATTATCACAGCATGTTTAAAATAGAAATCACTGCACTGCATTGGTAACAAATTAGTAACAAGAAATGGATATATGGCTATAGGTTCACAATAACATACAGGTTGATTACCTACTGACCAGCAGGTAGGTGGCGTGCAAATGAAAGAAATATGCTTGAGATAAAGAAGACGTCTCCTGTGAGATGTTTGGCCATGCTGGGTGGCACAGGGTTGGCATTAGCCGCAGAGAGCTGTCTGGACTCATAATGGAGACAGATGTTTCGCCCGATACTGCATTAACGTGGAGGAGAGGATGGCTGCACACCTCACGCTCAAACACTCACACATCCTTTAGTCTGAATTGTTCATTGCAAAGTCTCCTTTTCTCAGCCAAGCTGAAGGTTTTAAATGTAAATCTGGTTTTATCAGACTTGCCTGCAAAGGTCATGAATAGCAGATTCAGAGTTGAAATTGATCAGACTTACAAAGATTAACCCAAGAAAAATGTAGCCAGAAAAATATACATAGTGAGGCAACCACCCAGAAAACACAGGCATGTTTTTGGTTTTAAAAATCTTTGGTTTGGTTCCGTAAGTGGTGCATAAATGACACACTTTGTCTTTAAAGTCAGCATGCAATGCAACACCATCTGTAGGCCTACAGGCAACTAAACGCACACCTAAGTACGTCTCCGATATCATCGTTCCTTTGCGCATGAAGTCCAAATAGAGGTTGAACTTAAAAGCTCAAATATGATTCACAGCCATCCAACTCTGTCCATCTGATTTACAAACTAGCCTGTAGTCAATAAAATATCACTTACAATACAAAGTAGAGAATGTAACAGTCCAGAAGGCACAATAAGAATATAAGTTCTTTATTATATATATATATATATATATATATATATATATATATATATATATAATTTATTTATTCCATATAATGTGTTCTAAAAGTGCACAAAAATTACAGAATAAAATGACATTTATAGGATAAGTTATTTTGTATAATTGAAAGCCTCACAAAAAATGTAAGAATGAAAAATGCACAATTTGTTTGAATACTGAGAGATGCCAAGACTTTGAATATCTCAAATATCCAACTTAACCTTGAAATATTGTGTTTAAACATAGCGACTTTTAATAATTTAATGAGAACATCTGGCAAAAAAATATGAAAGCTTGTTTCCACAATCGGAATACTTTTTCACAATTCATATTTATTTTGTTTGTACTTTTGTTTGTACTTTGTACTTTGTTTTTTTTTTTTTTTTTCAAAACTCACAATTCTGAATTTTTCTCTTGAATTTTAATATTCATCTCTCAGTTCTCAAGAGTTTTTTTTCTCAGAATATCTCTTGATTATGACATAAATATTAACTGGAAATTCTGAGGAAAATCTGACTTTATATCTTGTGACTTGTTCTGGTTTTCTCTCAATTTTTAAATTCGCAATTACGCTGTTAGTATATACCATAATAATAATAATAATAATAATAATAATAATAATAAATGCATTTTTATGTTTAAATGTTCTAATAATAAATAAATAAATAAATAAAAATAATAATAATTTCTCAAGCTAAATAAATTCACATGCTATAATATTCTAATGATAATGATAATTCTGATAGTAGTTATTATGCCAATTATAATAGTTAAAAATTAAATTAAATGAATTTTTTACATTTTCTAATAATAATAATAATCATAAAATTCTATGCATTTCTCAATAGTAAAACATAAATTCAATGCATTTTTACACATTTAAGTGTTCTTATTATAATAATGTCACTAATGGTCACATTTTTAAAAGTTTGCATGCTTTGTAATACAACAGAGGGTTATGCATTAATATGTGTAAAATGGGTTTTGAAGCATTAAAATAATACTAATAATAAAAAAAATGATTGAACCTTTTTTTTAAAGACTAATCTGCTACAAATTTGGCTTTTCACCATATTGTTATTGTTATTGTAATTTCATTGGTTATTTGCAGCCCTGGAGAATATGATCATATGAAATCTGTCTATTACCCATTTATGAGCAAACCTTAAAAGCATCAGATCATTTGTTTGGGTGATGTTTGTCATAAAAAGTCATAAAGAGAGAGATAAATGTGTTTTGAATGACCAGCTCAGATGAAATTGTTGCCCGCTGATGGTGTCACACTCTGTATATGTGCAGTTATTGTAGCCCAGCATCATTATTGTTCCTCTGGAGATGCTCATGATAATATCACACAGCGATGGTGAGGCGGGATCGGCTCATTAGATCACCCTGGGCATCCGGGACTCATCTGAAATCATACGGTAATACAGTTACAACAGTGTTTATTCTCTGGATCACTGGCTGTGTTTGTCTGCTCGGCTCTGAGCCTGTGAATCTAAACCGGGAATTCAAACGCACACTGTAGACACAAATAAAGAAACATGGACAGTATTAGTTTTATAATCTATTCATAATGAAATCTGGCTTGCAATATTTGCATTTTCTTATTGCATGTTTTATGTAACTATAATAGTCATTAGAGACCATGTGAAATCAAAATATTTGACTTCTAGGCCTTTTTTAGGCCTTCAATGTGCTACTGTGTTAAAATCAAGAATCGTTTTGGCATACAAAAATGTTCTTATTTGTTTCAGTAACACCACTGTACAATTTATAATGCATTATGCAAAATATAACATCTCAGAAGCACTCTTATTAACTTGAAATTAAACTACTGAAAATAGTTTTGAATAATTCAAATAAAGATATATAAAATAAATAAATATTTAATCAAAATAAAATAAATAAAATAAGATAAATAAAATATAAATATTAGATCCAAAAATTCTACGAACAGAAATTTGAAATAAAATGACTAAAATTACTAAAGCTTAAATAAATAAATAAATAAATAAATAAATAGAAATATTTGTAAAAAATCTACTAAAAAATTACAAGCACAGAACATTACTAAAACTGAAGAAAAAGCTAAATAAAAATGTTTAACAAAATAATAATAATAAAAATGCCAAAGCATTCAAAAAACTAAAACTAAAATCAAAACATGCAGTATAAAAATAAAAGCTATTCAAAATGTGAATAAAAACTATAATGGTATATAAATAATACTAAAATAACACTGCTATAAAAAAGGCTGCACAAATGCGCTTTGTATAAGGTTATGAATAGTATGAATATTCATGATTTAATGTTTATTTATCCCACCAATATAAATCTTTGCTATTTGCTATTTATGTAGTGAAATCTGCCTTATATTTGAAGTTTTGCTCATGAACAGATGGACTGAAACTGAACAATCTGCCATTGTGCCAATAAATAAAAGAGATGACAGTTTTGCTTAACTCAGGAGAGAATAACTTTCCTGAGGTTTCTGTTTCAAATCAGACATTGAAAAATGAAATGAGTAAATCTCCTTTTCTATTCCACATCTGTCACTTGAGAAACATGAGAAAACACTGAGCTTTCAGCACAACGCCAATATAAGCTAAGTTCTCCCTCTAAATCACTAAATGTCAATTTCAGACTGTTCCTCTGTCATCCTTATTTCATTTATCAACATTTATTGCCTCAGAATGGATGTAGATGTTTCCGATCTACCTGAAGCTCATAAAAATATGATGTAAACACTGAATGATGTTTCTCTTTATGCCTGACAAATTAGGAAGCTGTAATGTTTTTCTTATTAGTGCTAAACGGTGCATGTTTAATGGAAGCAAGCTGACTAGAAATAAAAAGGGAAAATGAAAGCACATGCTGTGTTTTAAAGGGGAATGAGGTTGGTCTTTCACAAATGCAGTTGTAACAGAGCTGCTATTGCCTTTCTTGAAACCGTTTAAAACAAGCAAACGTGATAGCGCAGCTCATTAAATCAGTTCAATAGAAAGAAAATCAATGCTGGCTTCCAACTACATTTCATTGTATTCGCATTGAACTGTTTTAATGAGCTGTCACATCAAGTATTTGTTTGCTTGTTTAGAACAATTATGGCTTTGAAAGAGCGATTCCAAGCAATGCATCTGCATCAAACACTGTTTTTATGTACGCTACCAAGTCTCTTCTGCTCACCAAGCATGCATTTATTTGATCCAAAAGTAAAAGCAGTAATATTGTGAAATATTTTTACTATTTAAAATAACTGCTTTCTATTTTAATATATTTTAAAACGTAATTTATTCCTGCGTTCAAAGCTAAATTTTCAGCATCACTACTCCAGTCTTCCGTTTCACATGATCCTTCAGAAATCATTCTAATATGCTGATTTGCTGTTCAAGAATTTTTCTTTTTATTATTACTTATTATCATGAATATTTAAAACATATTTTAAAAAAACTTTTACAAAATATTATTTCAGATCAGTGCTGTTCTTCTGAACTTTCTATTCATCAAAGAATCCTGAAAAAATTCTAATCAGTTGTTTTCAACATAATAGTAATAAAAATAAATGTTTTTTGAGCAGCAAATCTGAATATTACAATGATTTCTGAAGGATCATGTGACACTGAAGACTGGAGTAATGATGCTGAAAATTCAGCTTTGAAATCACAGGAATAAATTACATTTTAAAATATATTCAAAGAGAAAACAGTTATTTTAAATACACTGTAAAAAGTTTTTACCAGTTTCAACTTAAAAACTTAAGTTCAGCTGTCTTAAAATTTTAAGTTAAATTAACTACAAGTAATTTCGACTTACTACAATAAAGTGCTTTTAAGCTGATTTAACATTTTAGTTGAAATGACTTGTACTTTTACGTTGATTTAACTTAAAATTTTAAGGCAGCTACTTAACTGAAGTCTTTAGGTTGAAACTGGTGGAAAACTTTTTACAGTATTTGTATTGTTTTTACTGTACTTTTGATCAAATAAATGTAGGCTTGGTGGGCAGAAGAGACCTCTTTAAAAACATTAAAATCTTACTTTTCAAAAACTTTTGACTCTCACAGGAAAATGAATCTCAAATTTTGGTTTCCACTGAATTCAATTTCATCATTGCTGATAATGAAAAATGTTTCTTGAGGAGTAAACCAGCATATTAGTGTCATTTGACACAAATTCTGCTTTGCATTACAGTAATAATTTTTAAATATATTTAAATAAAAAACAGTTCTTTGAATTTTTTAATTGTTCTACTTATTTCTGATGTAATAAATAAAGGTGAGCAACTTCTTTCCAAACATTAAAAACCATATTTTGAAATGTAGTATATCTAATTAAAAGTATTATATTATATTATATTATATTGTATTATATTATATTATATTATATTATATTATATTATATTATATTATATTATATTATATTTGATTCAGTATTGGTGCATATTTCAGTTCACGTTTTAATACTTCAATTATTTTGACCACAACATCACAGCAGGATTTTATTGATATTTGTATAGACCAGCAGAAGTGCTGCGCTTCCACAAGTGAATCAATAAATGGTTTGGTCATTGGAAGATGCCTATTTATATCAATCAATAATAACAATAAATGTGTGGTACGTGACTTGCGCTGAGAGACTGTGAAAAGAATATCTGTCTTTAACTGGAAAAGGATAACAATGGCTCTGTCATTCATGAGGTAATTGTTTCTAAACATGTGCGCTCACATCCTTCTGTTATACTGGAGACTCATTATTACACAGAGATATGAACAGACACAGGTTCCTCCGGCAAGACAGGGACAGATAAACATCTTAAAGGGATAGTTCACCCTAAAATTGCAACTCTGTCATTATTCGTCAACTGTCATTTTTCATTTTTGGGTCAACTATCCCTTCAAGAACACTCTTTCCATTTGCTTTCCTTCTTTCACATTTTTGTTATGTGTTTGATTCAAAACAAGTCCCTTATTTTACAGTTATAATAAGCAGGACAAATGCCAGTTCTGCTGTAGACCAGATAGCATGCATGTTATTTCTGAATGCAGAGAGGGTTTTCTTAAGGGATTTTTTTATGTCTACGTAACTCTCTTTTCTTCAGAACTGGTCTGACTCACTCCTCATTCAAAATTCATGTGAAAGAAACAACCATTCTCTGTCTTTTCTGTGTATAAGGCTATAATTGGATAGAAAGAACATGACCATCTTTCAGGACCCGTGTGACATTCTATATTATATATATAAAAAAATGGGGGGCGGAATTTAGTTATAATTGAACTACTGTCATGGCCAAAAATACTGGCACCCTTGCAATTCTATCAGAAAATGCAACCCTTCTCTCAGAAAATTGTTGCAGTTGCAAATGTTTTGGTACTCACATGTTTATTTTTTTTGTTTGTTTGCATTGGAACAACACAAAAAACAGAGAAGAAAAGTCCAATCTGATACAATTCCACATAGAACCCAAAAAATGCACTGAACAAAATTACTGGCACCCTTAACTTAATATTTTGTAGCACCCTCTTTGGAAAAAATAACTGAAATCAATCCCTTCCTGTAACCATGAAGGAGTTTCTTACACCTCTCTACTGGAATTTTGGACCACTCTTTTCTTTTGCAAACTGCTCCAGATCATTCAGATTTGAAGGATGTCTTCTCCCAATTGCTGTTTTCTTTTATCTCTCCACAGATGTTCTATGGGATTCAGATCTGGACTCATTGTTGGCCATTTCAGAACTCTCCAGTGCTTTGTTTGTAACAATTTCCAGTGCTTTTTGAAGTGTGTTTCGGGTCGTTGTCCTGCTGGAAGACCCATGACCTCTGGTGGAGACGCAGCTTTCTGACACTGGCCACTACGTTGCGCCCCAAAATTCTTTGGTACTCATCAGATTTCATGATACCGTTCACACAGTCGAGGCATCCAGTGCCAGAAGCAGCAAAGCAACCCCAAAACATCTTTGAACCTCCACCATGTTTGACTGTAGGGACTGTGTTCTTTTCTCTGAAGGCCTAATTTCTTTTTCTGTAAACAGTGCCATGATGTCCTTTACCAAAAAGCTCTACTTTTGTCTCATCTGAATACATTCTCCCAGGAGGATTGTGGTTTTGTCACATAAGTTTTGGCAAACTCTAGTCTTGCTTTTTTATGCCTTTGTGTCAGCAGTGGTCTCCTACCATAGTGTCACTTTTCATTCAGATGGCGACGGATAGTTCGAGCTGACACTGTTGCACCCTGTGTCTGCAGATCAGCTTAAATTTGTTTGGAAGCTAATCAGGGTTCTTTATCCACCATTTGAACAATCCTTCGTTGTAATTTTTCATTAATTTTGCTCTTCTCTCCACGTCCAGGGAGGTTAGCTACAGTGCCATGGGCTGTAAACCTCTTGATGATATTGCGCACAGGACACAGGAACATTAAGATCTCTGGAGATGGACTTGTAGCCTTGAGATTGTCCATGTTTTTCCAAAAACAATTTCTCTTAAATCCACAGACTTTATTCAAAACCACCACTCTTTACACTTCTTTCTTTTCTCTATGCTCAGTGTGATACACAACACAAAGGTTGAGTCAACTTTTCTCCATTTTAACTGGTTTCAAGTGTGATTACTATATTGCCCACACCTGTTACTTGCCACAGGTATGTCTGAACACAAATTACAGGAGCATCACAAGCTTGAAAAGCAATTATTTCTTACAATTTTGACAAGGTGCCAATAATTTTGAGTTCTGTGTGAAATTTTATCAAGTTCGACTTTTCTTCTCTGTTTTCTTGTGTTGTTGCAGTGCAAACAAAAACAATAAGCACGTGAATACCAAAACATTTGCAATTGGAACAATTTTCTGAGAGAAGTGTTGCATTTTCTGACAGAATTGCAAGGGTGCCGATATTTTTGGCCATGACTGTATAAAAAAGTGATGCAGGTTGCTAATTTGATTTATACAAGCAACTATTACAGTTGCATTTAATTTTATTTCAGTTAACATTTGTTTAATTTTGTGTTTTTACTTTTATTTTTATTTTACCATAGTAACCTTGAATCAGACATATGATTTTCTCTTGGTAGATGATAAAACAATCTAGAAAATCTAAGTCTGTATTTACATTACATGGGTCAAGTGACCCAGTTCCAGTCGAATTTGACCCAGGAATAAAGCACTTGCATTTCAATATTCTCCAATCAGTTTTAGGCCTCATTCATATGTGGAAATAAATGTGATACGAATCTGAATGAATCAGTTACATGCATTTGTATCTGCTATGTAAGCAGACAGATCGGATGTTCTCCTATTAATGAGTTATACGTCACTGAAAAAGCAAATTATGTCAGTTTAGATGGATGCTAATGTCAGTACGCCTACCTTGGGTTGTTTTGCCTAGTGTATAGTGTAAAGAATTTTGAATCCAGTGAAAAAATGAATGTGCATGATGGTAATCAGGGATCTGAGTAATCCGAATCTCTCACCCGTCTCCAACAGCACAGCGTTAACAAATAGCAGGTCTTTGATCTTGCGTGACTGTATTAGTGTGGCAGTCACTGGCAGTTTTCCATTGGCTGAACATACCATTATGATCTTACTTATCCCAGGACGTGTTTCACTGAACAGAACACCATCTAGCCATTTCATCTCATTTAAAACCGCAGTGTCATTATTACAAGACAATTCATGGGCAGCCAGGCTGGAATTACCTTTAGAAATTGCTTCATTATAAAATATGGCTTAGTTGACATTTCACGGACTGGTCAATTGCCTGACTATCGGAGCTGTTGAATGCTTTATAAAACTGTTCAGTTCTGTTCATTCATTGCTGGTTGTAGCACACACTGCAGAAACTGTCAGCGTTTGTCCCTCGAGTCAGTTTCCCAAGAGATTATGGCCATTTCTCTGCTTAAAACCATTTGTCTGTGCTCGTTTTTAATAAGCACAATTTTTAAGGCAGAACAGCCATCTAATCTGAGATGTCAAAGGAACATTCAGGTTCATTCACTCTATTAGCAATATACCATTTACCATAGAAAAAGATTTTAACTAATATTTCAATTCATGGAAAGAAACAAAAATGTTAAAGTCTGGTGAGGTAATATTTTACAAACTGAAGTGCAAGTCAACAATATTTTTTGTGATGATAAATTATTTACTATCGCTTTGTTTTTTACATACTCATTAACACAAAAGCGAATAAACGTTTCTGACCAGAAAAAAAAAGAAGTGCAAAAGAAGTGTGAAGTGTGCTTAATGTATTGACTGTGCACTTGTAGTGTACTTCAGATCCTAAAAAATCATTTTATGTCATAAAATTGTATTTGCAGATAATATATTACTGAGATGAAAGATCACTTAAGTACACAGTAAAAAACAATTTGTTGAGTTAACTTAAAATAATCTGTAACCTGGCTGCCTTAAAATTTTAAGTTCAGTCAACTCAAAAAAGTTTATTCAACTTGAAATGTTAAATTATACTAAGTGACAACTTAGATATTTGAGTTGAATCAACTTAAAATTTTAAGGCAGCTGGGTTTCTTACCCATCTGTTAAGTTTAGCAAACACACATATCTATGTTGTTACTTAGTACAACTTAACATTTCAAGTTGACTAAACTTATTTTAGTTGACTGAACTTAAAATTTTAAGGCAGCAGGGTAACAAATTATTTTAAGCTGACTCAACAAATTGTGTTTTTATTTTTTACAGTGTATACTGTACCTAAAGAATTCACTTTCATGGCTTTTTTGGCACTTAAAAGTAAAAAGTACACTTTGTAATAATGTAAAATGTAGTTTCACTACTAATTATATTTTAAATTAATGTTTAAATGCATTATCTTTTGTCATACTTTAAAGCAGTACTCTTATTTTGATGCATTAACATACTAAAACACTTGTAAGGTACTTATTTATAATGTTAAAGACAATAGAATTATGAAAATACATATAGATTTGTGCTTAAGTCATATGCACATGGGTCAAAATGCACTCTAAAATACTCATTTTAGTTGATATAAATACTAACTATTTTCAATTAAATTAATTATTAAGTGAAAAGAGTTTTAGAGTTTATTATTTCCATAATGAGTACACTTGCTGAAGTGTACTTCTCTTTTACAAGGGTTTCAAAATTGAGTCTGTTATACTTTAAAACAAAACAAAAACTTTTGCCTGTTCTTCATACAAAGTTATTGACTTTAAAAGACTTTTTAAAAAATAGTGTGCACAAGTCACACAAACTACATAAAAAAGAAATGGTACAGAAACAGTTTTCCAGTTTTCATTCAAAAATTGTTAGTCTCACAAATAATTATGAAGAAACTGCAAGTAACACATGGAATTAAATGTGAAATGTGAGAAAACGCATAAAATATTTTCTTGTAAAACCATTTTACTTCAATGGTTTTTGCTTTATTTATCTTGAAACATATTTTTTTACAGTATATAATGGTGTGATTTTGGTCAATTTGAAGCTTAACAGGATTTTTTTTACCTATTTAAAACCTCTTTTTTTTACCTTTTCCCCTCTTTTCTGGAACATTTAATGTAAAATATTCACAGTACAGCCTATCCAAACTCATTACTGATGGTAAAGCATTCAATACTGAACTTCATTCCACAAACACACCCTGTCGAGTCAAAGAGTATGACCCAAACAGACATCTCCTGACCTTACTGTCAAATCAATCAGTATCGATCAATAAATTAGCATGATTCATCACTTCAGTCGATGGCATCGGGGCAGCAATGATAATAAATAAAGGTGAGAAATGCTGAGCAGAGGGTTTGTGTTGTGAGTGATATGAAAGCGCTGGAGTCAGTCAGGCATAGTTATGAATTACATCCCACCAGAATTAGCGGTGTGAATGACTGTTGTGTCTGGGCAGGCAGGCAGCCGGAGGAGTTAGAGTCCCATAGGGGCGGCGAGTTTACATCAACCAGTCTGAGCTGAGCTTCCGCTGGTGATCTGTCTGTGATTAATAATGCCTCTCACCTCACTGGGCTTACCTCAAGAGAAACGGAGATGCTTGCTGCAAAGAGAAGCATCATGGTTCTTATTGCTCATATTCAGGGTGAAAGATCTGAACAGTAAACTTTGCCACAAAGCTCGTCTTCACCATCTGAGGGTACATTTACACAACACGACTGCAGGGTTGTGCCCACCACAATAGACATTGAGAGGGACAAGTCCCCTCTAATATTTAGAAATGGTTTGTCCCCCTGAATATTTGTTATTGCAGTGATCTACTGCACTCCATTATGCAATGCTCTGTTTCTTGTTTGGATGGCAAAAAGGTTTAAAAGTTACATATTAAAGAAGTTCATTTCCAAAACAAAAATTTACAGATAATATACTCACCCCTTATTCATCTAAGATGTTCGTGTCTTTCTTTCTTCAGTCGTAAAAAAATTACGCTTCTTGAGGAAAGCATTTCAGAAATGTTCTCCATATAGTGGACTTCTATGGTGAGTTTGAACTTCCAAAATGTAGTTTAAATGCAGCTTCAGAGGGCTCTAAACGATCCCAGCTGAGGAAGAAGGGTCTTATCTAGCAAAGCAATCGTTTTTTTTTTTTTTTTAATTACAATTTCTATACTTTTTAACCTCAAATGCTCCGGGTCCAAACCCCAATTAATTTCACTTGAGAATACTATTTCAGCAGCCGTATATGTGCACTGTTTATTCATATTAAACACTTAAGTCAAACGTTTTCAAATTTGCGGTGTGCACTACAGTCTCCGTTCATTTATTTGTATTTATATTTTCATTGTGTGGCTATCTGGGATTTCGTTATGGAGTTAAAAGGGTAGGATTATATTTTTTGGTAGTATTATGTCACATTGTGAGTGTATAATTAGTACCGTTTGTTGTTTTCTCATGTCACCTGATAGAGTGTTTGGACCCGGGAATCATGGAAGAGGTGACGCTTGATGTCAGACTTAACAAGTGCATTGGGCTACTTTAAAGTCAAAATTTATGTTTTTTTGGCTTTTAGTATTAATATGTTAGCCTTAAAAGAGGGGTTCACTTCCAGAACAAACATTTACAAATAATTGACTCACCCCTTTGTCATCCAAGATATTTATGTCTTTTTTTCTTCAGTCGATTTGAAATTATGTTTCTTGAGGAAAACATTTCAGGAATGTTCTCCATATAGTGGACTTCAGTGGTGCCCCCAAGTTTAAACCTTTAAAACACAGTTTAAATTCAGCTTCAAAGGGCTCTAAATGATCTTAGCCGAGGAAGAAGGGTCTTGTCTAGCGAAACGTATTTTCTGTATGCTAAAGGCATGTATTTGGAATGATTTAGATATGCTTTTTGTTGGGGCAAATGAAATCTAGATTTGCGCTGTGTCATGCGGACCACCGCAGCGTGCACATAGTCTCTTCTGGTCCAAAGACACAATAACACAGAGCAGATCATATGTGCAAGTTCACAAACATATCAGACCAATTTGAATTCTACACAGAATGCTATATTTTATAGCAATATGGATGAGATTGTGGCTATCACACGCTTTCAAATGTGGCTTTACCGAGCTGTGAAATAAACGTAACACTATTGGCTATTTTAAAAAGGGGGCGGGGCTGCTTGATATATCCCACCCTGTCTTCCTGTTTCACTTGAAATTACACAAACACATGGAATACGTTGAAAACGGGTTGTTTTTCATTTACACAGGTTGAAGCAACATGATATTTAACCCCTGGAATGTGAATTTTACCAGGGGAACCCCACCAGAAAATGTGCAATTTTACCCTTGGGGAATGAGATTTTTACAGTGGGACCCCTCCGAAGTGCGATTGGGCTAGTTTTGGGCTAAAAGTTTGAGTCACGATTGGGCAGGTTTTGCTGTGAAAACCTGGCAACCCTGGTCTGGCCAGTAGCTGGTGATGTCACTTTGTGAAAAAAAAAACTCTATATGCATTTTTGTGGTTTACAGTGAGGCAATAACAGTATAATTTTCCAAAACTTGCTCTTTGAAACCCGTTTTCAAAAGTTTGCATTTTCTGGCTCCCAAAACACTGTTGTCGTGCAAATGAACAGCCAAAATGCATAAAAAGTTTTCCATTTTTAGTAGAAAACAATGTCGTGTAAGCACCCCTTTTCTTTTTATTGGACAACTTTGTTTCCAGCCCAATGACAAAATATATGTGAACCAATCCTGTAAATTTACATTGAAATGGGGCCTGAGCCATATCTAAGACTATCCTAGAGACTTCAGGGTGGGCTCTTAATTTTGTCCAGTAAGCAACCAGACAGAACATCCTGTACAGCAATGGGTTGAAACCCAATTAATACACACTGGCAACCACTAATTGCATTCTGGCATTTCTTCCAGAGTGTACAATTCCATTTCTTTTCATGTGCAAGTGTCACTTAAGATGAGAACACACTACCTTTGAAATCATGCATCAGTTTTTTTGCCTTTATATCTTGTTGCACTTCTTAATGAACGTTAATGGGCTTTGAACTATCTAAAGAGCAATTAGGCCAGCAATAATGTGACTAGCTGTAGTTAACAAACTCAGCAGTGTGCCATTGGGCTCAAGATGTGTTGCTTATATGAAACAAGTGGCAAGAAAATCAAGAAGTGATATATCAGACTAACCAAAGAACTAGACGGTTTTGCAAACAACTTACAATTAATGTTGTGCAGATATTGCACAAAAAAGTTTAACAATTGACGTAGGAGTAGTTTTACTTAAGAATGATTTTAAGATTTGAACAGAAATTCAATAATTCATGTAAGAATTGCTTTTTGGTTTATACAAAAATTCAAGTTTACATTAAAAAAAAAAAATCTTACGATTTACATATAAATTCAACAACTTGTGTAAAAATGGTTCTAGGATTTACACAGAAATTCAGTGATTCATATAAAAATGCTTTAAGATTTACACAGAAATTCAACATTTTACATAAGAATGGCTTTATGACAAAAATTATATAATTATAATGTCCTGTTTTTCGAATGATTTAGTTTGAGACATTTTATGCAAAAATGGTTTTAAAACAAACATTTAATTGTATATAGGAATAGTTTCCTGTAGAACTGTTTACTCAGACATTCAACACTTTACGTAAGAACGGTTTTAAGATCAATTTACCAAAAAAAAATCTACAATTTAATGGAACAGCTTCACATACAATTAATATAGAAATTCAACAGTTTGACAGTTTATGTAAGAAGTGTTTTTAAGAATGCAGTTTTTAATAAGTGAGGTTCCATGCATGAAAGTTTCTGCAAATGTACTGAGTTCATGAATATTTAATGAGCCAAGCAAGTTTATGATTGGCTGTCACTGTGAAACAGTGCATGGTCATATTTTACTGCTGCATAATTTCTCATCTCATACCTTTGACTAGGGCTTCAGAACATGCTCCAAAGCTGTTCTAACCCCTTTCCACATCACAAGTGTGAAATGTTGTTCAACTCACTATTTAAAAAGATGTTAAACCAGATAAGCCTATAGTGTGAAAAGCTGTTTTGACATATTGCTGTTTTGGTAATGCATCAGGAGAAATCAAATGTAGACATAATGCGCAAGATATCAGAGGTGTTAGGAAGATTTCATTAAGTTAATTCAAACGTTAAATAGTTCCACGTTAAATAAGTAAAATATAAAACGAGAGACTGAAAGGCAGCGTGGTGCCCACTTCTGCCAAGAAATTTGATCAGCTCAGCGTGCATGTGTGTCTCTTCTGACGCTGAAGATGATGATGTTAGGTTGAAGCAGTATTCACATGGTCTACCCCACCCTCACTCTGCTGTCAGACAGGAAACAAGGGGGTTTGTCTTGGGGAACATCGCCTCTCTCTGTCACCCCTGCCGAAACACGAGCATCAGGAGGCTTGTGGACCATCGCGTGGATGATGCGCGCACCTTGGAGACGTCCAGCGCGTCCATGAGGAAAGGATGGAGACATGGCAAGCGCAATTCTCCATATCTTGACGCCAATGAATTAAAACACTACTTATGTTTCGTTCTCAAGAGCTTTGAAGACAGCTGGATCCTTTCGTTAAGAGAAGCGCGGTGAGTGAAAATTGCTCAGTTTGATGCGCAATACAGAGACGCATTTGCGCTGGGGATATTTGCAGAAGGGGAAAAATAACTATGACGCGTTTTGAACGCTGCATGTGCTTTTTTTGCGCAACAGTGTTTAAAATTCTCAATAATTTAATTTTGTCGAGTAAAGTATTTTAAGCTGCGTGCAGAATTTGAAGTTAGTGTATTTGCACGAAAGTGCATGCAAATTAATGCAAAATAATAATAATACAAGCATGCTTGATAGATCGTTTGCGGGTGAAATAGTATCACATTTTCTATTCATTTTCTAAATGTACATTTTCTACTCCAAATCTCCTCTCTGCTTTATGTACTGTTGTTTGCATTGATAACAGATGCATAATATCTAGCATTTTGGCAGGAGATTTATTGGAGAAACCAGAGACATCTCAGGTTCATGTTTGGTTCAAAGGCTGTGCCCTTTGCAAACCTCCAATAAATCATCCTTTCTTAAGCAAGATTTTTCACGTCTCCTCACGGTGTGCATTGAAGGCAATATGCCAATATGATTCAGAATGGCCGTATCATATAATATGACATTTTTACGAGTTATGAGGTTAGAGCATAATAGGTGGGCTTTCATTAAGAGGATATTGTTGATATTGTTGCCCCCTGGTGGGGCTTTTGGGTGTTGCCAATGTCATTTGCTTTCAATCGGGGAAAAAAAACCAGAACATTTTTTTTTTTTTTTTTTTTTTTGGTTATGTGATGGACTAAAAAATAGTCCATTAAACAGTATTTTGACTAGTAGACAAAGAAATGGATCCATCATGATACATCTTGTTTTATGTTATATGCAAAAGCAGTTTATATTATGTAATAATGCTAAAATTTTAATTGGAGTTTGATAATTCAAACTCAACCATTTCTCCATTTCTTCCGTCCCCGTTACATAATTTCTTCCCATCACACTGAATCAAATTCTGCTTATCTGAGCAGGCGCTACAGCACTTAAATATAGAAATTGCTTTACACATGGGGCGGCAGTAGAGAGAGACAGACAGGGAGAGCAGCAAGAAAGGAGAGCATTGATGCAGCGAGTTATGAATTATGTAAGATTTTCTTCTGCGTTTCTGTGAAACCACAGTACAAGCTTGAATTGACAAAAAAAAATGCTTTTGATGTTTTCTGTTAAAAATAGACTCCTCCTCACAACGTGTCCATCTTAATCTGTTTAGTTTGCCCAAAAATGAAGATTCTGACATTATGTACTCATACTCATGTCGTTCCAAACCCATATGTGGTTATTTTTCCACAAAACACAAAAAAGGGATTTTAACATGTCTTTATGCAGATTCAATGGTGACCGACATTTAAGTTGTTATTTACTGACAGCCCTGTTGGGAAAAAAAAAAACAGCATATGCTAGTTTGGTATGTTTTGAAGCATGGCAGCTGGTTTGAGCTGGTTTAAGCTGCTGAGGACAAAACAGCTAAAACCAGCCTTAGCTGTTTTGTCCTCAGCAGGAAAGGACCAGCTTAAACCAGCTCAAACCAGCTGCCATGCTTCAAAACATACCTAACCAGCATATGCTGTTTCTTTGGTCATCCAGCCTGGTCTTAGCTGGTCAGCAGGCTGGTTTTAGAGGGGTTTTGGCCACTTACTTAGCTGTTCAGGCTGGTCTTAGCTGGTCAGGCTGGGAGACCAGCTGGAACAACCATCTAAAGCCAACTTGACCAGCCTAGCCAGGCTGGGAGAACAGCTAAAACCAGCTACTTCCAGCTTAAACCAGCTAAGACCAGACAACCAGCTTAGTTGGTCATGAGGTGGTTCAAGCTGGTTGTGAGCAGGAGCTAGTTGCTTAGGACCGTCTTAGGACCAGCTTAAACCAGCTCATGACCAACTAAAGACTCAAACCAGCTGCCATGCTTCAAAACATACCTTTTTAACATGGGAATGCTGCCTTCTGCTGATTTGTTAACCTGTGAACTGCACTGAACAGATCAATGAGTCACTTAGTAGAGTTCAATCATCTTTTTTAATCAGCAGATCATGAGAATCAAGCTGAACCAGCTGATTCTGCCCTCACAAACTGAACTGAATCGACTGGACTGATCCAGTTCACAAGTTGTTCTCAAGTTCTCACTGACTTTGTGATTCATAGTGGCTCATAGCTCCCTGCAGAGGAAGATTTTAAGCAAACAATGACTAATTTTAGTCTATTCTAATATCAGATGGCTTGGGAAAACTTGGAATAGAGTGTAGAAGTAATATAGACTACTTTCATGATGCTTTTTTTTCTTTTGAAGTTTGATCCATCAAAAAAGTCAGTATGAAATGAAAATTCATTGTAAATGCATGTTATAGAGTTTGTGAACAATTCATCTACTGTACGTACAGTATGATGGCATTTTTATTTAATTGTTATTTTTAAAACTAAAATGTCAGCTTCTTTATGGTGACATATACCAGACTTCTCCAATCATTTAGTCTTAGCTTAAACTCCACCTCTCCATTATAAACCATAAATTGATTTTAAAAGGATAGTTCCCCCAAACATAAAAATTCTGTCAATAATGACTCACCCTCATGTCGTTCCAAACCCTTAAGACTTCTGTTCATCTTCGAAACACAAATTCAGATATTTCTGATGAAACCTGAGAGATTTTTGACCCTGCATAGAAAGCAAAGCAACTGACACTTCAAGGCCCATAAAAGTAGTAAAGGAGAAGTCAACTTCCAAAACAAAGATTCACATATAATGTACTCACCCCCTTGTCATCCAAGATGGTCATGTCTTTCTTTCTTCAGTCGTAAAGAAATTATGTTTTTGAGGAAAACATTTCAGCATTTTTCTCCATATAATGGACTGATATGGTGTCCCAATTTTGAACTTCCAAAATGCAGTTTAAATGCGGCTTCAAACGATTCAAAATGCAGTTGTAAACGATCCCAGCTGAGGAAGAAGGGTCTTATCCAGCGAAACGATCGGTTATTTTCATAAAAGTAGTCAAATTTATATACTTTTTAATGTCAAACGCTCATCTTGTCTTGCTCTGCCTGGACTCTGTTTTATTCCGGTTCATGACAGTTAGGGTATGTCGAAAAACTCCCATCTCATGTTCTCCCTCAACTTCAAAATCGTCCTATATCGCTGTTTTACCTTATTTAGTATTGTTTGATCTTCTTTGAATGTTCACTTTGCAAAGACTGGGTCGGTACTTCTGCAGTGATGTAAGATGATTTTGAAATGATTTTTGAAGTTGAGGGAGAAAATATGATTGGAGTTTTTCAACATGTCCTAACTGTCTTGAGTCAGAATACACAGAGTTCAGGGAGAGTAAGGCAAGATAAGCGTTTGAGATGAAAAAGTATTTAAATTGTATTTTTTATACGAAAATAACCGATGTTTTCGCTAGATAAGACACTTCTTTCTCGGCTGGGATCTTTTACAACTGCATTTGGGATCGTTTGAAGACGCATTTAAACTGCATTTTGGAGGTTCAAAATTGGGGCACCATATCAGTCCATTATATGGAGAAAAATGCTGAAATGTTTTCCTCAAAAAGCATAATTTCTTTACGACTGAAGAAAGAAAGACATGAACACCTTGGATGACAAGGGGGTGAGTACATTATATGCGAAAAGAAAACAATGTTTTATTAAAACATCTTAATTTGTGTTCTGAAGATGAAAAAAGGTCTTACGGGTTTGGAATGACAGGAGGGTGAGTAATTAATGACAGAATTTTCATTGTTGGGTGAACTATCCCGTGCAATGGCCACATCTTAAAACCCAATAAACAACCATCCCCACCATACATTTTTTATTTTTTCCAGTAATCCCTTACTCTTAGATGTACATCACAATATGGGGAAAAAATTGACTTCTGTTGCATTGCAAATTTATGACTGTTCATGTTGTACAGACAAAAAACAGCATCTGAGTTTGGAATGACATGAAAATGAATAAATAATAGGGGCTTTCGCACCAGAGGAAGGTTTCATAGTTCCTTTAGCTATTGGCGGAAGTACCCACTTTTTGGCACAGAAACTGGGAACAATTTTAATTATAGGGACACCTTTTCTGGTGACTAAATAAGCTCTTACTTTAGAATACGGTCTAACCCGGTACAATAAGAACTACCAGTGACATAAGTGTACACTGATTGGCCAAACCAGAAGTCCAGGCAGTCCTCCAGTTGTTGATATTGTTAAATGCCGTGCTTAAATGACACCGTTGTCAGCCGCGTACATCACTTCAGAGTTCCTACTAGTGGTGCGAATGCAATCAAGAAAATGGCTTTAGAGGAAAATGTAGTTTTCTTGAGACCACCCTAGTGGCTAGATCATATAACTCAATTCCTACCCGGTGTGAAAGCCCCTAACTAGATAATGTTCATTTTACAGTCGTGCTCCAGAATCATCATCTATTTTCACATACTGACATGTGTTTACACCATCAGTTAATTCCATGATGTTTGTGTGTTTCACAGCTCTTCTGTAGCTGATCAAAATGGATCCGTCCCCCACGAGGCAGCAGTACGGCTCCAAAAAGCGGGTTAAAATCCACCCCAACACCGTCACGGTGAAGTACGCCACGCATTTCCCCCAGCCGGGCGATGAGGGATACGATGACGCTCCATCCTTTGAGGACTTCGGCTCGTTCATGGACAACAACCCGAGCAAGAGACTGGTGTCAGAGAGCAGCCAAGGCAGGACTTTATTCGGCACTATGGATACTCGTCCCAAGGCTGACCAGAAAGATAAAGGAGTGGGCGGTCAGCTGGCGAGCTTCGGCGAGGCCTCGGTCCTGGCTTCGCGGGTCACCTGGGGGGCCCTTTTTGGAGCGGCCATCGCACACGGTTGCGTGGCCCTCATTACACGCCTAGCGGCTGACCGCTCCAAAGTGCCATCGTTAGAGCTCATCTTCATCCGCTCGGTGATCCAAGTGTTGTCCATACTGGTGGTCCTTTACTACAAAGAAGCTCCCTTTGGGCCGAAAGGGTATCGACTGCGTTTGTTCTTCTATGGGGTTTGCAATGTCATCTCTATCACGTGTGCATACACGTCCTTCGCAATCGTTCCACCTAGTAATGGCACCATCATGTGGCGGGCAACCACCACGGTTTTCAGCGCCGTTCTGGCTTTCTTGCTTCTAGATGAACGCCTCGGTTACACAGATGTAGTGACAGTCGTAGGTAGCCTCTTCGGCCTGTGTCTCGTCATGATCCCCAACATCGCCGACGAGGAAAAGTCTCCTTTGGGATTCTGGAAGGAAGCCTTCGGCTACACAATGACTGTAATGGCGGGTCTAACTGCCGCCCTGTCTATGATTGTGTACCGGGCCATCAAAGAGCGTGTCAGCATGTGGACGGCGCTCTTCACCTTCGGCTGGACGGGAACCGTATGGGGGGCGTCCACTATGTTCATCATGCAAGAGCCCATTATTCCCTTGGATGGTGAGACGTGGGGCTATCTAATGGGAATCTGCATTTGCTCCACCGTGGCATTCCTGGGCGTCTACTACGCCCTCAACAAGTTCCACCCGGCTCTGGTCAGCACCGTGCAGCATCTGGAGATCGTGGTGGCCATGTTTCTTCAGCTCATCGTGCTACGAATGATCCCGTCCGTGTACGACGTTTTCGGAGCGCTGGTTATCATGGTCAGCGTGTTCGTCCTCACGGGGCTCAAGCTTTACAGGGTGGGTCGGGCCATCCGACAAGATTATCAAGAGATACTGGACTCGCCAATCAAATGAGAGCATCGATGTGTGTGTACTCGAGCGCATGAGGGGGCATGTATATGTGCGTGTGTGTGCAGTGTTTCCCAGCCCCCTTCTCTTACAAATGTGCAATCACTGAATGTCTGGATCTTCTGCATTTGTTTCGAATCGTGTCGTTGGAAGAGTGCCATTGGTGTAACGTCTTTGCTAACTGTTGATGTGTGAAAATAAAAACAGTGATCCATAGTGCCCCCCTCTGATAGCATTGATTTTTTCTCGTGCCACAGAAGCAGTAGACTAAATCTATGAACAGATCGGATACTCTTACAGATAAATCAGAATGCAGTATTGCAGTTTCACACACTAAACACTGTACACACACACACACACATATGTATGTGTGTGTGTGTGTGTGTGTGTGTGTGTACAGTTGCAGTCAAAAGTTTACATACACCTTTCAGATTCTGCATTCACATAAAATGTTTACGTATAGTCCACAAGAAAAATTACCCTATTCTAAAGTTTACGTACACTTGATTATTAATACTGTGTTGTTACCTGAATGATCCACAGCTGTGTTTTTTTTTTTTGTTTTGTTTTTTTTAGTGATAGTTGTTCATGAGTCCCTTGTTCGTCCTGGACAGTTAAACTGTTCTCCAGAAAAATCCTTTAGGTCCCACAAATTCTCTGTTTTTTCTGCATTTTTGTGTATTTGAACCCTTTCCACCAATGATTGTGTGATTTTGAGATCCATCTTTTCACACTGAGGACAACTGAGGAATTCATATGCATCTATTGCAGAAGGTTCAAACACTCACTGACGTCCAAAAGGAAACACAATGCATTAAGAGCCAGGGGTATAAACTTTTGAACATAATCAAGATTTTTTGCCTAAATATCTTTTTTTTTTTCATTTAGTACTGCCTTTCAGAAGCTACCACAGATACTTACATGTTTCCCAGAAGACAAAATAAGTTAAATTTATAAGTTTTAATTTACATTCAAAATGTTTTCACCACGGGGCTCTTAATGAATCGTTTTTCCTTCTGAAGCATCAGTGAGCGTTTGAACTTCTGTTATAGTTGCATATGAGTCCCTCAGTTGTCCTCAGTGTGAAAAGATGGATCTCAAAATCATACAGTCATTGTTGGAAAGGGTTCAAACACACAAATATGCTGAAAAACCAAAGAATTTGTAGGACATGAAGGGTTTTGAAGAACAGCAGGCAGTTCAGGACAAACAAGCGACTCATGAACAACTATCACTAAAAAAAAAACCAAAAAAAAAAACCACACAGCTGTGGACCATTTAGGTAACAACGCAGTATTAAGATCAACTGTATGTCAACTTTTGAACTGGGTAATTTTTAACATAACATGAAATAACATGCATTTTGTATGATCTCTCTTATTTTGGTAAAATAATTACCATTTTGCAGATTCGCCAAGGTGTATGTAAACTTTTGACTCCAACTGTTTCAATTGTATAATACATTTATAATATTTTTGAGCCAATATTTCACTGTATAAAAAATGTTCTAGCTTCAAACTAATTTGCACTAAAATATTGTGTTTCATTGGAAGGAGAATCCTTTTCTCCTCTCTTTAAGATTCCCTATTATTTTAATATCAAAATACGCACAATCATATGCATTTTATTTAGCATTTAGCTTTTTTTTCCTGCCCATTTCCTACCTGCTCTTCAGGTCATGACCCACCTGTCAAGAACGACTAATCTCTAATCTAAGGTCGTAAGGTAAGGTTAGACTCATTCATATTTATGTGGGCTGTATATCTAAAGAGAACAAAAACCCTGTTGTAAAAATGTTGTAAATTAACTTGTATTGATTTTCGTCCATTCTGTCTCGGTATGCCAAGGCGATCGATACAATCCCTGCCTGAGCAATGGAAGGATTTGTGCTTGGAATTAGGCATCACTGAATTTTTTTAAATTCTCATCATACTTGAAAGAAAACCACCTTTGCATAAGATTACACAACCACAAATTATCTATTATAGGCACAGAAGAAGTGTCTTCCAATTCAGTTCTGAAAGTTTTCTGTGACCCTATTCAACTCACTCATCATTTATGTTGATAAATATCTGGTAAACCATTATCAGTCTAGTACATTGGTCATGCACACACTCTTGGGGATGGTGGTTCGAATCTGTTTGGATTCCCCATCTCTTGCTTCCTATATGAAGGAATTAAAGAGTCTGTAAATAATATACATAATAGCCTATATATAAATGTCATTGTGCTGATGTGGTGGAATCTTACCCACGCGCTCTGCTGTTTCCCAGCCTCATTTCAGTGGTATTTAATTTAATTCTCTTTTGTTTATACCCTGCCACAAAGGTTATATTTAAGATCAAAGTAATCATTGTTTCCCTCAGCATATGAAAGCTGTGGTCATGATGAATCGCTGCTCGGTTTGTTGGCAAGGCCTAGAGATATTTTTGTAATAAATCTTTTAAATGGCAGTGCATGAGATTTCCCCAGTGCTCCACAAGGTGGCACTTCGGAGGCTTTGGAGACATTTTTTTCTTAAAGGATGTTCAATCAAGAATGATGTCATTGTTTAGTCAGCCTCACATTGTTTCATACCTGTATTTTTCCCCCCCTGTGGAATACAAAAGGGTAATTTGAAGAATAAAAATGAATGCGGCTCTAAAAAGGATAAAAAGGACACATAAAAATAGTGAGATTTGTGCACTATATTTAAAGCTATTGTATATCTATTTAAAGGGATAGTTCATCCAAAAATGAAAATGTGATGTTTATCTGTTTACCCCCAGGACATCCAAGATGCAGGTGATTTTGTTTCTTCAGTAGAACACAAACAAAGATTTTTAACTTGCAGCCTGTCAGTCATATAATGGCAGTCAATGGCTACCAAATCTTTGAGAGTAAAAAAAAACATACATAAACAAAACCAAATTATACCCTGCGACTCGTGATGATACACTGATGTCCTAAGACATGAAACGATCGGTTTGTGCGAGAAACTGAACAGTATTTATATCATTTTTTTTAAAAGTCTTCGTTTGTGGTCTACTGAAGAAACAAAGTCACCTACATCTTGGCTGTTCTGGGGGTAAGTAGATCAACATCACATTTTCATTTTTGGGTGAACTATCCCTTTAAGACCTGGAATATATTGCACAGTCACATGAACTACTTTTACTGTGTTTTAGTTAATTTATGGACTGTCTTTGCTGTATTAAATTTTTTTTAAAGAATGTTGTGTTCCACAAAAACAAAAATATCTGTATATGGCTTTGGAACAACATGAGCATTTATAAAAGAAGAGAAATAACAGAAAGTCTATTTGTTAAAGGGATAGTTTAGCTAAAATGAAAATCTGCTGAAAATACTCACCCTCAGGCCATCCAAGATAAGTTTGTTTCTTCATCAGAGCAGATTTGGAGAAATTTAGCATCACTTGCTCACCAGTGGATCCTGTGCAGTGAATGGGTGCCGTCAGAATGAGAGTCTGAATAAAAACATCACAATAATCATTTTACAACAATTAATATTTAAGGCATTTTCCGGCTAAAGTACATGTCCACTGTCCATAATAATGCTTTATTCAATGTAAAAGTTATCTTGTCTGAATTAGGAGAGAAATATGCTCAGATCAATCACTGTTTATAAGCTAAAACAGTACAAAAACAGCTCTAAACAAATATTTGGGTAGATTTTGATATGAGAGAAAAACAGGTGATGGATGTTTTCATTGGAGAAAGTGTTATTGTGAATTACGGACTTGCATTTTATCAAGAAGCAAAGGTTTAAAGTTTAAAAACGTCTTAATGGATTTGTTTCTTACAAACATGCAGCTTTTCATTTCACAAGATGTTCACTGATGGACTGGAGTTGATTGCTTGTGGATTACTGTGATGTTTTTATCAGCTGTTTGGACTCTCATTCTGACGGCACCCATTCACATCCATTGGTGAGTGATGGAATGCTACATTTCTCCAAATGTTCCCATGAAATATGAACACGTGTACAGTTGCTATCCAATCAGTTTAAATGTTCTTTTTTTCCTCCTCCAGGTGATGAATTCATATGCTTGAATACACTGACTAAAATAACATTACAATTTCATGTCTAAATCAGAGAACTCAGAGCACCGATTCCCTCTCAGTGTAGTGAGGGATATTGAAAGTGTGGGGATGCTGGATTCTCAGGGTGTAGACCGTGTTCATGAGGCTCTGGGATTAGAGACAGGAGAAGGCAGGGGTGGTACAGGACACGTACAGTAAAGTCCATCTGTTAGGACAGGAAACAGATTGCATCCTGCAGCGTGTTGTGCACCCATCTAATGGCTCTATCAGCCATGCGTGAGGGACTTTGAATACGGTCATATCAATGTAACTCATTCAGGTGTGTTAAGAGATAAGATAATAGTAAATTTAGAAGATTAGGCAAAATTCACACAGTGCATTTTATCATCTTATGTTGTTATCATTTGGTCCAGAAGTTTAAGATCACTGCTTTTGTTTCCCTAATTGAATGCAAACATTTAGATTATTTACGTTTTTGATAATGTTTAATTATATTGCCAATATAAAAAACTAAAAAATATGTCTCTCTTTTGTTTTAGTGACAGCAGCACTTAAACTGACATGAACTTACATTTTTTAAACCCTGATGAAAACATGATCAGCGTGGCAAAAAATGTAAAATATTAAAATATATTAATTTAAATATTTAAATATTTCTCTTGGTTTTTAGCCATAGCATTTTCTTTAAAAGTCTTCAAAAATACATATTTTTCATACAAATAAAATATAAACAAACAAATATCCATGTGATTTCGGACATTTGGACTGCATTGTATCATGGATAACAGAAATCTCCTACTGGTAATACAATGCAATATAATAAAATTTAATATAAAAAATACAGATATTATTAACAATATTATGATTAACATATGATCATGTAAGATATAATAATATAATATAAAAGATTATTATGAAAATTGTAAATTGCGAAACTGACCCACTGCCAAAACTCCACATTGCCCCGTGTAATATTTAGCTACTTTCGGGACGAGCCCAGCGTATACAGTTGATGGACGTGCGCACTGACCAATGAGCAGAGAGATCGTTCTTGGCTAACCAATGGGTAAACGAGTAAGCTGTAGTCAACCCCGCCTCCTTCAGCAGGTTAGATAGCGCAGCAGTTCTTTGAGTACAACGGCAGTTCTCACGCTGGATACATAGAAAACCTTTCCCGTGAAACCATCAGCGAATATGTAGCTAAAAATCACGCCTGTGATCTAAATAGTGCTGATCATCGAGTGTGAGCTGGATACACGGGAGTCAGGGGTGCACATCGGATCACTGAAGGGTAAGACGACAGATATTTATGAGAGTTTATGCTCTGATTGTATCGTATAGAACTAAAGCAATAAATCCGATGGCTGTTCTAGGTAGAAATAATTATCTTTATAACGGAAGACACAAAAGAAGAAGGAAACAATCATAGAGATGTGTTACAGATAAATCAGTGTGATTGTTAAAGAATTGGGTAAAGGCTGTGGTCAGGCCTCAGATTGCTGTGATTTCAGGACTAATTGCATTGCATTACATTCACAACGTTAGATATATATATAAAAATGTTGGAAAGTGGCTTGAGAAATGATTCGTATTAAAACACGAATCTGCACAAACAGCTAATGTTTGTTTTCAACAGGCCTTTAAGGCATTTGCATTGAAATCTCAGAGCACAATGCAGTGCTGTTAGCCTTACAGGGGTCTTTGTTAAAATAAAAGGCTGTTTTATTTGCTCTAAACTGCAGATATCGCTATTCCATCATTGTCCATGAGATATGATTATGGTTTTTGATTGTGACATCTGTTTAGATGGGATTTCCTCACTGGTATGTGATTAAAGATCATGTTGATGTATTATGCAACAGTTATCAAGACAACACTAAGTAGACAGAAACAACAACTTGATTTAGTTGCTGTACACTTAGTTAGTATCTAAATGTTGGTTTGTGATCTGATGGGTCATTTCAGGGTGGAATTGGTCTGTATAAATCAGCTGTTTTCTGTTGAATGTCATGGTACATTACTTAATGTATTTTCATTATTTTCACATCGAACTGTGAGTTACAGTCAAATTCGTGTGAGATTTCTCAGCAAACGCAGAAGTGTCATTTAGTTGAAAATAGCACATTCCACAAATAAGGTACATTTTAGTGTCTCATGTGGTTGATCTAACACTAAATTAATACTGAAAAGTAGAAATTAATACATTGAAATAAAAGTAGATTCTTGTGCTTGTGTTTCTAGTGTTATTAAGGTGGGACAGCCTGACCTCTTATGTTATGAAAACATATTTTCCTTATTAATTTTATTTTTTCCACTTCAAACATCCAAGCTTTCTTAAATCAAGATATGAGTAGCAAGCCTAAAACGAGACAAAAATGTCTGCTAGTGCATTGAGGAAAAATATTTTTTTATTTATTTTTATTTATTTATTTTAAGCGTTTTTTTTTTTTTTTTTTTTCCAGAAAGCAATAATAATAATCAAAATTAATAAATAATTTAGCGTCTCATGTAAATTAATCTTGATTTGTGTATATTTATATTGGAAAACAGGTAAGAATACACTGTTTTGCAAGAGGCTGGCTTCTCCCACCTCATATTCCTTTTATTATGAATGCTAAGAAATATGTGTTTATTTTAATTTATTCAGGTGGACAATAACAGGTTTCATTCCAATGTCTATATATTTTAGGACTCATTCAGGTATTGATTGTAATTGTCAGGCTCAACCATTTCACCCTATTATTAAGTTATTATAAGAATAAATGCTAAATCATAATTTAGTCTCGATACACAACCCTGTTATCCATTCTGTTGTATTTAAAATGCATTAGAAAAAACTTTAAACAAATTTTATTGCAAAATCTCGCAAGGCAGGGTTTTAAATTGTATTTATACATCACAAATATTGGTAAAATGGTTCTGTAAAAGTGTAAACCATAGAAAATTAGCCCTTTGTGACTCTGGACCACAAAACCAGTCTTAAGTAGCGAGGGTATATTTGTCGTAATAGCCAAAATACATTGTATGGGTCAAAATTATCGATTTTTCTTTTATGCCAAAAATCATCATATTAAGTAAAGATCTTGTTCCATGAAGATATTTTGTAAATTTCCTACAGTAAATATATCAAAACTTAATTTCTGGTTAGTAATATGCATTGCTAAGAACTGCATTTGGACAACTTTATAGGTGATTTTCTCAGTATTTTGATTTTTCAGGCCCTCAGATTCCAGATTTTCAAATAGTCTTATCTCGGCCAAATACTGTCCTATCCTAACATCAATACGTCAGTGGAAAGTTTATTTATTCAGCTTTCAGATGATCTATAAATTGTGACCCAAAAAACTGACTCTTATGACTGTTTTGGTGGTCCAGGGTCACATTTGTTAAAAACGAAACCAAAATAGTTGAATTTAACAGTTTCAGGGCTCATTTGTACCTTAAACTTGGCACTTTACATGCAATAATGTCACATTGTGTAGAATGTAGAGTAGGGATGTGCTATTCTAAGAAATTATTTTTGCCTGACGATGATCAAAACAATGCATTGAAGTCATGTCTACAGATCAGAATATCCCAGAAACTTGATCTTTGTTTTAGAAACCACCCATAACACCCTGGCAGCCACATTGCGACACGTTAAAAACCAGGACACCTTAGCAACCGCATAGAAACACCCTTACAAACACCCTGACAAACACCCACAACCCCCATAACTTTACACATGCATTTCCAAAATTTCTTTGTAATTTGTGACAGGATATGTTTTTTCCAGTCGATCACATGTGTTTCTGTGGCATGTTGGGTGCGGTGCGGTGCATTGCCCTGCAGAAATCTGCACACACATCACCTCCTGTCAGGTGGTACGTCCAGCTTTTTATTGTCTTATTTTCATTTTTCACACACGTATTCATACACACCTGGTCCAGCCAGTGACTCAGCTGCCAATATGGCCCTTTCTGTGGTTTGGTGTTTATCTGGTGGCACTGAGTAAGGCCTGTATGACTGAGCTTGACATTATCTGAATTACAGGGATGAACAGTCATAACTACTGTTATTTGATTCTCTACTGTCGTCTTATTACAGTAACCCAGTATTCAGCGTCTGGGAGATGGCTGAGATACAGTAGCGTTGCTTTTTTTTTGCTTTTTCCATGACCTCACAGTTGTGTGTATGAGTGTTTTGGGGCCCCGGGGCCTGTTGCAGCTGGTGAGTTTCTGTAATTATTGTCACACTGACAGCTCTCTCCACAGCCTCTCATTAAGTTAAAAAGAGAGAGAGCGAGCTAGAGAGCAAACTCAAATGAATGAGCGAGAGACATTTTGTCTGGGGCCCCGGATCCCGCTGAGCAGAGGGGCCCGGGATCAAGGAGAAAGGGTTGGGAAAATGGTGAAAGCAGCTATTTATATTTTGCCATTTCCTCCGTGAGGGGAGAGTCCCCCTGTGCGCGGGATTCACAGAAATTGGACGGTGTATCTGCGGTCTGCGGGGACCCGTCTCTTTTCTTCACCCCACCGTCCCCGAACGTGCCTGTGGAAGCACAGCGGTCCCATTCAGTCCTCGTGACCCCCCGCTCTCAGAGCAGCACCTGCTGTTCAGGCGCCTGCAGTGACGTGGCATTGATTTGCCGCACGCGTCTGTCTTTCACTGCTTTTGTCAGTGCAGTCGGCCAAAAGCTACTGCAGTATTACGTTTCTGGGACTTTAAGTTTGCTGAGACTGTGCTCGGCCTTAAATATGGTTTTATTGTGATTCGTTGTTTCTTTTTTTCTATACAGAACATTTGCTGTTTGAATGCTAATGACTGTGTTTAAATGTATATACATTTTTATATATGTATTATTTATTATATGTTATGCATTATCTATATATTTTAATATCTTAAATTATTATATCTTAATGTTTTTTTATACACCCTATTTTCTGAATGCATAATTTGATCTTGTGACTGATTCATCCTTCAGTATGTTTCTTTTTTTCTTAAATATTTTAAACTAGGGCTGTTTAACCATGAATCGCAATTAATTACATCCAAAATAAAAATGTTTGTTTACATAATGTATGTCTGTGTACTGTGTATATTTATTATGAATATGAAAATACACACACATACATGTATATATTTAAGAAAAAATTTTGTTTATGTATCATAAATATGTATATATAATACAAATTGTATGAATGTACATATAAATACATGTAAATATTTTTCTTTCTTTTTTTTTAATATACATAACAAATATACACAGTATACACATGTATTATGTAAACAAAAACTTTTACTTTGGATCCGATTAATCGTGATTAATCATTTAACAGTACTTTAATAACAGTAATAAACAGGATTGTTTCCCCAACCTTTTTAAAAATGTCAAAATTAATATATTAAAATTAATGTAATTGTAATAATGTAATAATATATATATATATATATATATATATATATATATATATATATATATATATATATATATATAATTTTTTTTTTTTTAAGAAATTAATACTTTTATTCACCAAGGATGTATTAAGTTAATAATTAAAAGTTTATTAAAAGTTAATAATAAATAATTTACATTGTTATAAAATATTTATATTTTGAATAAACACTGTACTTTTTAAACTTGTTATTCATGAAAGAATCCTGAAAAAAGAAAAATCACAGGTTCCAACAAATATTTGGCAGCACAACTGTTGATATTATCCAACATTGATCATTCTAATAATAAATCCGCATATTAGAATGATTTCTGAAGGATCATGTGACACTTAAGACTGGAGTAACAGCTGATAAAAATTCAGCTTTTCATCACAGGAATAAATTCTATTTTAAAGTATGTTAAAATAAAAAACATTATTTTATATTGTAAAAACATTTTGCAATATTACTGTTTTTTTTCTATATTTTTAATCAAATAAATGCAGCCTTGATGAGCATAAGAGACTTCTTTAAAGACTATTACAAGTCTTACTGACCCCAAACTTTTGAACGGTAGTGTGTATATATGTGTATATATATATGTATATGTATATGTATATGTGTGTGTGTATATATATATATATATATAAATAAATAAGTAATAAATATATATATATATATATATATATATATATATATATATATATATATATATATATATATATATATATATATATATATATATATATATATATATATATATATATATATATATATATATATATATATATATATATATATGAGTCTTTCCACCATTTCTGTTTTTCTTTCTTATTTCTGGACTCTGTTTTAATGGTCAAATTAAATATTAGTAATCAAAAAACATGTCTACTTTATTGAATTATGAAAATGCAACAATTTATTACAATTTTAACAAAAATGACACATTTAGGACACTATGAAATACTTTTTATTTTCCCCAAAAAAAAAAAAAAATTGTTTTATGTTTTGATTTGTCTGGTCCATTTTAATTAAATTTTAATAATCACAAAGCATGTCCTAATCAGTTTAATTCATATTAAAAACTTAATAACTTAATAACTTTCTCTATTCCATTCCATGTTATATTACATTCTGTATTACAGTAAATTTCATTTTTTTTTTGACTAGATTCTGCAGATAATGCAGAAATCATAGGGGCCCTAAATTGTTGAAATACATTAATTCATAACCCATGTTTGTTGCATTTGGAGCAATACATTTGTGGCAAACAGCTGCCATCTTTGGTCTAACTTACAGTAACTACTGTCATGGCAAAGCCACATTATGAACAGAATCTTGCTTGACATGCATTGGTTTAATGGCCCAGACATTTGAAGGTAAATCTATCGCCCCCTGAGATTTATTACAGTCACAGTAACACAAAAGCGTGTTAAGTTTGTACTATGGCACTGCAGGCTTGTGTTGCATTGGCTGTTATGTATCTTAACTTGTATTTCTAGCCTTAAATCACTTGAAAACAAGTGTAAGACACTAAAAAGGTGGAAGTATTGTGCATCAGGAAACTGCTGCAATACCCAGATCTGTCCTTATTCACCAAACACGTGTTTCTGTTCTCTATTTCACAGTAATGCTGTGTGCTCGAGTAAGTTCATATAGTTAAACCTACTCAAGCAAACAAAATGAGGCCACAAGGGAGAAAGTCTTATGTGTGGCCACTTTTATATCCTAGTGATTTTTATTTTTTTTTAATTAAAACAAACAAATTGCTACTTTTTTGTTGTAAGAAGGTTACGTTAGTTTTTACAAATACTTTTGAAATGCATTTTATATATAGATTATTAACTTTATTTTACCCTCGTCTTTAAATGTTACATATTAAAGAAGCCATCAAATCCATCGTTAAAAATAACAAAACAATGTTGGTCTGCCCAGACAAATAGCAAAATATTCATTTATTCTATTTATTCCAAAAAATGTCACCACAAATTTGAAATTGCAAATGATATGAAAGGGAAGCTCTGTCGGAACCGTAGAGTTTTGTGACCTATATGGTTTTAACAGACCATTTTAAGAATGTCGGATCATCATTTTTTTTTTTTTTTTTTTTTAATAGTCATGGTATGTTTTAAAGAAGAAATAAAGGAGAACAAAGTGGTAATAGAAAATGCGTTTATGGTTATCATGCAATTTTCAGTTCTGTATTCAGAGACTGATTTGGTAAGCATCTGTTTATTATGGTTTGTTTTAAACCATGATAGAGAGGACTGTTGTGGTATTTCCTCTGTGTATTTCAATGTTTCATGGCCTTATAGGGCCTGAAAATCAGCCACAGACTCTTGAGTTCACCTTGTTAGATGACTTGAAGATGATAAAATCAAATCGTCCCTGTTTACTTTCATTGTTACATTTTTCGTTGTTCCACAGAAAAATCATAAAATCATTTTCATAATCTTTCAGGATGTAGTAACATCAGCTAGGTTGCATAAATTTGAATTACTCCGCAATCAATTCCTGATAGATAAAATTAAGTTCTTCTTAACATTTTTGTTTTCTTAACATCCTGTTTTAATTGGAAATGCGTCTCATTTACAGTTAGAGTTTTATGTTGATATAAGTTTGTGTGTGGGGTTTATAGGCTTTGCACTTGAAATGGTGCGTCACCTGTGTGTTTGAGCAGGAAAAACGGAGAAACTGAAATATTTAAGCATTTGACCTTGATCTGTAAAATAGGCCAAGAGAAAAACAGGTGTTCGGTGTGTGAAATGACTGTTTTCCACTTAGCCTGTTCACAGGCCTTCTGTGCTGCAGGATTTAGTGCACTAATGTGTTTGTTTGCCATTGTGGCGGGTCTCATGGGATGCTATCTGTTAGAAATACAATGAAAGATAAAGCCACTGTATCTACTTCACCTTTTGAAAGCTTTCCGGACATGATATCTGTGTGGTTTACAAATCGGAAGATATTTTGATTGCAGCAGTGAATTCATCCTCATGATGGAGCTGAGAGGAAACTGCTGTTAAACTGCCTTATTAAATTGCTTTATTCCATGGTGCATCAGTAACACAATGCATGCAAATGTGAACACGTCTTAAGCTGCTTTTTTTACTTTTAAACATACTAAATGACAACAACTCGGCCCTTTTTTCACTTCGTTCTTTCTTTTGAGTCAACCGAAAGTCTGAGTTTGGTTTATTTAGAGACTCAGACTGCAGTTTTGCACTTACTATCGAACATGTGCACATGCATGCTTAATAGTTAGAGAAGTAAAACTGGGCATCGTACACTAAACGACAAAGGATTGCACACCATTTTTAAATCATTCTGAACAAACTCTTACAGAAACATGTGCCTTGTTGCTAGGACATGCATGATGAACAAACAATTACTGCATCCGAAGCAATATTATTTAGTACAGGGGTGCTCAACCGTGTTCCTGGAGATCTACCTGCCTGCAGAGTTCATCTCCAACCATGATCAAACACACCTGAACCAAATAATTATGATCTGAAGGAGCACTTGATAATTACAGACAGGTGTGTTTGATTAGGGTTGGAACTAACCTCTGCAGGAAGGTAGATCTCCAGGAACAGGGTTGGGCACCCCTGATTTAGTAGGTGAAAAACATTATGTGGAGTAGTGTGTCCAAATTCATAGTATTCAAAAAACAGTAAGCTGAAGATTCTGAAGTGTGCATTTCATGGACATTTTACTATCCCATGAGGCTACAGGAGAAGATGAGAGAGGATATGAATGGCAGTGAAGCAACGCAACTGATGCTAATAGGTCACATGAAAGTAAAAACTTGGCTGATGTATAGTATATCTGAATTGTATTCATAATACCCATGTTTACATTATATAGAAGTAAGTGCAGTACATTTCAAATCTGTTGTAGTACATACTAGGGGTCAATTCATCGTTCCTCAATTCGAGTACTCAATTTAAAAACAAAAAAAAAACAAAAACAAAACAAAACAAAAAATCCTCTATTGCATTTTGCCTATGTCGAGTAACCGGCAAAATACCGGAAGTGGTGCATTCGATGGACGAGAATTCATGAAACACATTATTAGAGAATTCATGAAACCCATTTTCCCATTAATTCACAAATGCTACGATTTAATTAAATAAATAAATGCGATGCAGGTTATATATGTGCGCTTTAAATATTTACATGGGTTTAGGTTACGTATATGCGACTGCGGTCTCAGTAAATGCTGCTCCACACAAACTGTTATCCTCTCTGAATATTGTTGTGAGTTTGGGTTTATTATAACGTTCATCTGGGAACGCAGTGTGCGCCACTTCATCAGATTTGTAAGGTTGATCATTTAGAAACCTATGCAAACACAGGAGAATATATTAGTATCTTTTTTTTTGTAGTAATAAAATAGACACATAGTGAACAATAGCCTTTAAAATGACATAGAATACATATAATAGCAATAATAGGCAATAATAATTAGTTTCAAATAAAGCATTAAAAATAAGTAATCATATAGTTTTATTGAACAAAACTGTTAAAATGCATAATGTATTATAAACAATCGAGCTAATGTACATTATATATTATATCAAATGACTGCAGAGGGTGCCAACGGCCTTGCGATTGTTTTTACACTTTACTGCACGATCTAATCCTTGTTTAATATTGACTCAAAAATATTTCATTCAAATGTCCACTTAATCTTTAATATTTCTTTATATTAGAAAAGCTACAGCCACTGTAATGTCTCAAGTATGTGGACATCAAAACGTGTAAACTCAGAGTGATGGTTTTAACTTATTTTGAAATTGCAATGAATAGTTAGCATATTGAGAAAGATAATGACGTATTCTCCTGTGTTTGCGTAGATTTATAGATTATTTACCTGACAAATCTGATGAAATAACGCAAGTTGCGTTCCCAGATGAACGTTATAATAAACCCAAACTCACAACAACATGCAGAGATGGAGTTTGAGACTCTCCACACATGTACATGCATGATAACAGTTTGTGTAGCAGCGTTTGCACATATTTAAAGCGTATTGCACATAATTAAAGCACATATATTAAACCTGCATCGCAAATATTTGTTTAATTGAATCATAGCCTTCGTGAATTCAATATAGCATTATGCTTTATTATGATTATTAAATGGGCTTAATATGTGGAATGTGCCATTTCCACATATATTCCCGATTACTCAACACTGGCAAAATGCAATAAAGTGGACATTTGATTTAAATGTTCTTTAATCAATATTGAACAAGAATTAGATTGCGCAGTAAAATGTAAAAACACAATTGTCATGCCACTGGCACTCTCTACAGTCATTTGTTATAATGCATAGTGTACGTTAGCTCTGTTTATAATACAGTATGTATTTTATCAGTTTTGTTCTAAAAAACATGATTGCTTGCTTTTGATAATTTATTAATTTATTTGAATTAATTATTATTGACTCATTGCTATTATATATATATATATATATATATATATATATATATAGGGGTGTAGCTATCAATTAATTTAGTAATCGAGTATTCTACTGATTATTCCATCGATTAATTGAGTAAACGGATAAGAAGTCATTTTCTTTATTAAAGAGCAATACTAATTAAAGCTGCAAGCAGCGATGAAAGGGCCCTCGCACCCGGGCTCACCGCCGATCGGAGGCGAATGGTGGGCACTATGCTTTTCACATAGTAAATTTAAAAGGAATCTGTCAAAGTCATTTATATGTGCCAAACTTCCTGCTGCCAGTTGGTGGCGCTATGTCTATAACTGAATATTGGCATGTAGATGTGTTTAGGCCAGAAGCTTTGTCAAATATATGAAGTTTGGTGCAGATTGAACACAGTATGCTTGAGCTAGTGTAAGACATTACATATCTTGCTGCCAACAGGTGGCGCTATGATTATATCTGAATATTGGTCTTTAGATGTCTTCAGGCAAGTACTCTTACCAAATATGTGAAGTTTGGTTCAGATCAGACATTGCATGTTTAAGTTAATGTAAAATAAGTCATTTCCTTTTGCCAATAGGTGGCGCTATGATAATAACTGAATATTGGCCTCTAGATGTGTTCAGGCCAGGACTCTTATCGAACATGTGAAGTTTGGGGCAGATCGGGCATTGTATGGCTGAGTTATAACAGCTTCTATTCCCATGGCGAAACATCGAACTTTGTCAGGCCGCCACGGACACGCCCTTCAATGAAAACTCAAGATCTTCACAATTTAACATCGCAAAGGCCTTTAGATTAGACTGACCATATATAATGTTGATTTCATGAAATCTGTAGGAGGAGTTTCTCACAGCGTAAAACATGTCACTTCCTGTTACCAGCAGGTGGCGCTATAACTATACCTGAATATGGTCATGGATATGTGTTCAGGACCAGAGTCTTATCATACATGTGAAGTTTGTGGCAGATCAGATATTGTATGGCTGAGTTATAACAACTTCCTTTTTCATGGCGAATCATCGAAGTTTGACAGGCTGCCACGGACACGCCCTCCAGTGAAAACTCTAGATCTTCGCAATTTAACGTCACAAAGGCCTTTAGATTAGACTGACCAAATTTGGTGTTGATCTGAATAAATCTCTAGGAGGAGTTCGTTCAAGTACGATGCCTGGAAATGGCAAAAATGAGACAAAATTTGCTGGAAAAATAAAAAATAACCGACTTCCGGTTGGTTTTCGGATTTTGCCCCAAGAGACTTTTTTGTAGGTATTGGTGTGTTACATGTGTGTACCAATTTGCATACACGTACGTGAAACGTAGCTCAAGGCGCACTCCGCTGAAAGTGTATAGGTGGCGCTGTCGAGCCATTTTGCCACACCCACTTCTGAAACCCATATCAGATGTAAATTTTCGCCGGTTCTGGTGCGTGTGCAAAGTTTCATGACTTTTCGTGCATGTTTAGGCCCTCAAAAATGCGATTCATTTTGGAGAAGAAGAAGAAGAATAAAAATAATAATAATAATAATAAACAGAGCAATTCCAAGAGGGTCCTCGCACCACCGGTGCTCGGGCCCTAAATATACAAGAGAAAGTAAGATAGGTCTCTTAAAATAAACAACTAATTTGTTTCTTTTTTAGAAAAATTAATATTTTTATTGTTGAAATTGCATACATTAATAACCATGAAAACTAAACCCATTTAATGCATTTATATGCCAAATTTTACATTTTATTTATATGCCAAATTGTATTTTAAAATGCAAATACAAATATATCAATTATATCAATTATAATAATATATATATATTGTTTAAAAATAACAAAATATTACTTATGCATTTGTAACTGCAAGTTAAAGTGCAAGTTTTATATATATATATATATATATATATATATATATATATATGTATATGTATATGTATATGTACATATATATATGTATATGTATATGTACATATTTATATATGAATATGTCCAACGTTTATCGGGTTGTGCGTCAGTAATAATGCTTTGTGGGGAAACACAGTGTTTCGTGTGTAGTTACAGTAAATGGACTAAACGAAGCCTCGAGGCAAATAATTTGCCTCTGATTTTTTTTTATATTCGAGTTACTCGAGGAATTGTTTCAGGCCTAATTATATATGTATTTTAAGTAATTTTAAATTGCATATTATTTAAACAAATGTCTATTGTTTACGTAGGTTTGTTTTTACTACTACAAAAAAATGTAATTAGACAATTAATCGGAAGATTACTCGATTACTAAAATAATCATTAGTGACAGTCCTAGTACATACTAGACAGTATATTATTTGGACGCAGCTGATGTTTCAAAATCGCTTCAGAATATCAAACATGTTTATGATCCAACTGGATGGAATCACAACTCCAGTTTCCCAATATCTGCTGACTCTTTAAACTTTTAAAACTGAGTGTTCCTGCCTTTTAGCCATTAAGTCTGCAAAGATGTTGCCTAATGTTTTAAAATGTGTTCAGATTTTAAAAGTTGTTCGAAGTTGTTAAAAAGTTGTTACAAGTTGTTGCCTAAAGGCTGATTCTTGGCTGATTTAAGTTACAAAGTGGACCACACTTTGTGCCTATAAGCAAAAATCTGGCTCTGCAGGAAGGCAGTGTTTTTTTTTTTTAATGCACTAAATAGGTTCTGTGGTTAAACCGCTATAGGGTTAATTCATTTTATTGTGCCTTGTGAGGAAATGCATGGTTAAATTATGATCATGCTGTTACCACATGATATAATGCATTTGGTCTAATTCTTCTGTAATGGCAACCAGATGACTCCAGATTTACGTGTACTGCCAAGACTTTATTTTGACTCTTCATTTATTAGTGCTTTTATTGGCGATTGACTCCTGAATATAAATTTTGTTATGAATGCTACTAGATTTTTACATTTTGTGAAGAAAATGTGTACAGTACTTTGAGTGGAATTTAGGTTTTTAATGCAAAATCATCAGTGTGATTAGCACATCTGGCCTCAAGAAAATGCATGATTTGAGCTATCATTCATATCTGTAGTACGAATAGCGCGGGACGGGTTACACGCTAAAGATTAATACTTCGAATGTGGGGTTTGTTGAAATATGAATTGCAATAACTATCCAAAGACACTGAAAGTCTGTTAACACGATCATAAGCCTGATCATGAGTGGTTTTATTATGGAAAATGTCAAAGGAAGCCCTCAGGGAGTTTTCAGGCCGAAGATATTAAGGTCTTTTGTGAACTGAGCCGTTTCCTTGTATGACTTTTGCTCTAGTCCATCTCAAGCGGTCGTCCCATGTCGGAGCCCTATATAAGGCCTAATAAACTGAATTTGTGTCCTTCAGGGGCCTGTGTGGCCATCCTGTTTAACACACTTACGTAAGCGGCGCTCATTCCACGTACTCTGCCTAAATCAACAGGCCTGGATTTCTCCTCTAAACCTCACGTCAATATTAGCACCACATAAATGACTATTGCATGATCATGTTTTGTGTGTTCAGCTGCTCTGATATTATATGGCCTTCCTCATCGACAGGGGGCAGGGGGTATCTGAACCTTGGCCTAGATAAAGCACACAGAGAGAGGTTTTCTTTAAGATGATGAATCGTTTTTTAAACTTGAGCTTTTCTAAGGCCGTTCAAGTTGGAAAATAGGATATGTGCTTATGGAAAATAGGCTTTTAGTGACTTTTGAAGTAATGGGATAGTTCACCCAAAAATGTAAGTTGTCATTTACTCAGTCTTATGTTGTTTTAACCCATAGAGCACAAAAGGAGATCTTTAGAAGTTCCGCTAGATGAGACCCTTCTTCCTCAACTGGGATCGTTTACAACTGCATTTGGTATCGTTTGAAGCCGCATTTAAACTGCATTTTGGAAGTTCAAAATCGGGGCACCATATCAGTCCATTACATTCTCCATGCAAAATGCTGAAATGTTTTCCTCAAAAAACATAATTTCTTTATGACTGAAGAAAGAAAGACATAAACATCTTGGATGACAAGGGGGTGTGTACATTATATGTGAATCTTTTTGGAAGTGGACTTCTCCTTTAACCCAAGCTTAAATTTAATCACTATTTATTTTTAAATGTAGTAATTAACACTTAACTTTAAAAAATTTGTATGCAAACATGTAAATCGCACATAATGCAGTTTTTAAATGAACTTGATGTACTTGTACATTGTACACATGTGACCCGTACCGAAAATTTTCGAATATGTGTACCGTTACACCCCTAGTTTAAATGTTTGCCCAGCAAACAAGTGTGTTTATGATTTTAATAAATGAAAATATAATATGATACCAGTTTGCAGTGTCAAACAACAAACATCTGTTTAAGATCTTCTGGTTTAGGTTCTGCTCCTCTGCTGCTAGTCCGTCATTGTGTGTGTGATGTGTTAGAGGAAGTGAGGCAGTGCTGGAGGGGGAAAACACACAGATTGCATTCCAGCAGGCACCAGAGCCTGTGATTTGAGCTCCCTGTCAGAGGCATTAGGTTACAGCGTCTGGGAGCTTGCGCTGGCCGACAGCTACTGCTAGTCCACCAGAACGGCCAATTCTACCTCATAAACTAGCAGTTCCGATCTGCTGGGTCAGTATTTAGTCATGGAAGTTGACGTTTTATGACGTAACCTGGAGTTGAATCAGTGGAATTGTATGTTGATACAGAGAGTGTTTGTACCATCAGTCAAATCTTCAGCACACTTGAGGATCGTATTACTGCTGGTTCTTGACTCATTTTGAGTCTGACGTGACCAATTCAGCCGAGAACTGATCACTTAATCAGTGAGCTGTGAACTGGAGAATAGCTGTGATCAGGGCAGCTGCACGTTTGTGAATGAGTTGTTCAGGAAAATGAGTGATTAAATTTATAATAATCGGCCCAAATGAATGATTCATATTTTGGAGCATGTCTGGGGATTTTTTGTAGTTTAGAATACCAAGGAACAGTATAATTTAATGACATGTAATGAAGTATAGTAGTAAAGTAAGTTTTCTAAAATACAAATACTCTAAAGTATGAATTTACAGAAGTAGAGTAACCAATCTTGTTATTGTTAACTAAAACTATTTATTATCATTATTTATAATATTTATTTCATTAGCTGAAATAAACTAAAATATAGACTGCCGGCCAAAGGTTTGTAATATTTCTGCTTTCTTATACTCACCAAAACTGAGTAAAACAGTAAAATTGTGAAATGTTATTATATTTTGGAATATTAGAATGATATATGAATGATCATGTGACATTGAAGACTGGAGTAATGATGCTAAAAATTAAGCTCTGTCATCACAAGAACAAATTACAATTTAAAACACATTTGCATAGAAAACTGTTCAATTAAATTGTAATAATATTTCACAATTGTACCATTTGAATTAATTTTCTATCAATTTTTATAGGTTTTTATAATTATTCCAAACTTTTGGCTGGCAGTGTAAATTCAAAGGCTTGCTCTTAAAAGATGGATCAGTGACCAGTTTATTTGGACCGGCTTGCTCCTCTGAACCTCTACCTGTAAGTGTGATTTAATAATTGATGGTTGTATTTTTTAGCGATTGTTCAAAGACGTAGCTGTGTTATGTGGTCTAATATTATGTCGTGAGTAAATTATCAGGAGATTTTTATTCTGAAAGTGGAGTAATCCTTTAAAACGTGTTGCTCTCATGTAACATTACTCTGTATCATGCAAAATACATATTTAGTTGTGTGTGTGTGTGTGTGTGTGTGTTGTGTTCGCTCCGTGCAGCTCGTAGGTCTCTGGCTAACCGGCTGACAGCTTTATCTGTTCACTCGCTATTGTCTAGAAATGTGTTGATGAATAGTGAATGTTTGTCGTTGTTATTACTTGAAGTTCTGATAAAGAATAGAACAATACGTTGGTGTGCAAGCTGCAGTGTTTTATCAATACGTTTCTGCGTTTGGTTGATTCATATACTATGGTTGTTTGGGTGTTGTTGTTTACCACCGAGGTGTGGGCTAGAGTAACGGTGATGGGCGTTCTGTGTTTGAAATTCGCTGCACGTTAAACCAATCACAAAAGACTGGGTCATCGGACCAATCACCGTAGATTAGTGTCAGCAAAGGAGTGGTTTGGACAAATGATTCGTTTTAACGAACCGTTTGGGAGTCATTGAACAAATAAGGTAAAAATATGCATATTATAAGACAATAAAAGTGTTTTATGATCTTGCATGCATGTCAACTTCTTGTTGGGGACTCCCAAAACCAAAATATGAACCTTTTTTAATCCATAATAGGGGCCACTTTAATATCACCCCTACAACATTTTTTGTTTAAGTTTTTTTTATTTTAAAATAGAACGTTTGACTAAACACCTTGAGACGTTCAGTGTGATTCATACTGACGGATGGATATACTTTACTGATCCTTAGGTGAAATGTATACCCATAACACACATAATGATGCAAAGACTCACTTAAAAAAACCCATACATACCACAGTATGGAAAGTGGCATTACTCTGTAATTTAACCCTCATTAATTCTGCCATTCATCATTACCCATCACTCCCCTGTCGCCCCCTCTCTCGGCATCCCTACTGTCTGCGATGGCACATGAAAGCGTCTCCCAGCCCGTCAGATCTCCAGGGTGGGCGCCTTCGGCTGTCCGTCACTCATCACGCGCCCGCCATACGCTCGTCAGGCCCTTGTGGCGGGCTGAGACGTTACAGAAGAACTAAAGGAAGCGGTGAGCGACGCTATCACCCTCTCACCTCAGCGAGACACAATAGAGAGAGGAAGTTGTGCACTCTTAAACTGCAGCAGAATGTGTTAAGTGTGGTCTAGCTCCATTGCCGCAATGGTTGCAGCACTGCTAAGCCAGCTGTAGACCTTGTTCGTTTCAGTTTGCAGTGCACATGCTCGCCTTTCTTGAATGTGCAGGTTAGTAGTAACAGGTTTCAGGGGAGTGGTGAACCTTGCTGTAGGTTACAAGAACACAGCAGGATTACCTGTTAACCAGTGAACACTTCAGATTCTTAGCAGGAATATGAAGATGAAGACACAATGTCACAAAGATGTTATTAATGTCAAGACTGGAAAGTGTCAGTAATGAATCTGCAGGTTTCAGATAAGGTGGGATCCTTTTAGTTTTTGTGCATTTTTAGTGTTTATCCTCCAGGAAATTATTTATTAGCTGTTTATGTGTAAAGTGGAATTGGAAGCACTCTAGATGTAGTCGTTAGCCTGAAAAGCATTGTATATAGTATGTTTGTGAAACATGGGGCCTATTAAAAAGCTGACAACGTAGACTGTTACCTTCTAAGATGCATTCTAACTAAGAAGGAACCTTGTAGGAAACTGATTTGCAACTTTTTACATAGGCAGCGTCTTTACGAAACATACAAATAAAGCTCTGAACTGGAGACTTGACGCGCTTTTGATTCCAGTAGCGTTTGATGTTAGCATGTCGCTGAGCTAAGAGTTCAGTGTTCTAATTATCATTAAAAGAATACTAAAAATAGTTGCAACCAGAGTGACTCAGATTGCAGTTGCATTGCTCAGTGTGATTTATAAACTGATTCAACAGGTTCATTGAAAAGAATTAGTTAAAAAGAATCATTTTTAACAAATCAAACATTGTGTTTCGGAGTCGGTCTAGCTTTCTTTCAGTTCGATATAACACAGAATAGTATGCTTTAATGAAATGTAGTGATAAAGTCACACTCAACTTGCTTTTGATTCCAGTAGCGTTTGATGTTAGCATGTCGCTAGTGTGCATGAGTTGTTCAGTGTCATTTGTGACCTGATTCAACAGGTTAATTGAAAAGAATTTGGTTTAAAAGAATGATTTGTTAGTAAATCACACATTGTGGAGCCGGTCTAGTTTTCTTTCAGTTTAATATAATAAGGAACAGTATGTTAATATGAAATGTAGTGAAGTAAAACTTGTCTTTTGATGGCGTTTGATGTTAGCATGTTGCTAAGCTAACAGCTCAGTATTCAAATTAACATAAAAATGCTAAAAAAGTTAGTTTGGTTCCAAAATGAGTTGTTCAGTGTGATTGAACTGATTCAGTAAAGAATTGGTCCAAAAGAATGATTTTATTAACAAGTCAGATGCTTGCATTTCATAGCCATTTTTTTTTTTTTTTTTTTTTTTCAGTTTGAGATGAGAAGCAACAGTGATTGAAAGCGATCGGAGCAGTCCAGTTTTAAACACAAGTCGTTCATTGTGATTTTTGAACTGATTCAACAGGTTCACTGAAAAAGAATTGTTCAAAAGAGTGATTTGGTAAGAAATTTTTGTTTTTGGATTCGGTCTGGATTTCTTTCAGTTTCATTTAACAAGGAACAGTATCTTTTCATGAAATGTAGTGAAGTGAGACTCAGCTTGCTTTTGATTCCAGTAGCGTTTGATGTTAGCATGTCGCTAGTTTGCGTATGAGTGATTTGTGACCTAATTCAACAGGTTAATTGAAAAGAATTTGTTTTAAAAGAATGATTTGTTGGAAAATCACACATTGTGGAGCCGGTCTAGTTTTCTTTCAGTTCAATATAATAAGGAACAGTATGTTAATATGAAATGTAGTGAAGTAAAACCTGACTGTCCTTTGATTCTAGTAGCGTTTGATGTTAGCATGTTGCTAAGCTAACAGCTCAGTATTTAAATAAACATAAAAAGTGCTGAAAATAGTTTATCAGAAGAGTTTGATTCCAAAATGAGTGGTTCAGTGTGATTGAACTGATTCAATAGGATCACTGAAAGTAATTGGTCCAAAAGAATGAATAGCCAGTCTATTTTTTCTTTATTTTTTCTCAGTTTGAGATAATAAGCAACAGCAATCGGAAGCTGCGATCGGATCGGAGCAGTCCAGTTTTAAAAACGGGTCATTCATTATGATTTTTGAACTGATTCAGCAGGTTCACTGAATTGTTCAAAAGAGTGATTTGGTGAGAAATTGTACATTGCTTTTGTTTTTGGATTTGGTCTAGATTTCTTTCAGTTTCATATAACAAGGAACAGTATGTTGTCATGAAATGTAGTGAAGTGAGACTCAGCTTGCTTTTGATTCCAGTAGCGTTTGATAGCATGTCGCTAGTTTGCATATGAGTGATTTGAGACCAAATTCAACAGGTTGATTGAAAAGAATTGGCTCCAAATATAGATTTGTTTATAAGTAGCGAAGTAAAACTTGACTGTCTTTTGATTCCACTGGCCTTTGATGTTAGCATGTTGCTACGCTAACAGCTCAGTATTCAAATGAACATAAAAAGTGCTAAAGTAGTTGTTATATCGGGAGAGTTGAGTTCATGAATGAGTTGTTCAATGTGATTGGTGAACTAATTCAACAGGTTAATTGAAAAGAATGGATCCAAATAAATTATTACATTAACAAATGAGACTCTTGCATTTCATAGCCAGTCTATTTTTTTTTTATCAGTTTAAGATGATAAAGAGCAGTGTTCGGAAGCTGCGATCAGAGCAGTGCAGTTTTAAAAAGGAGTCGTTCATTGTGATTTATGAACTGATTCAACAGAAAAAGAATTGGTTCAAAAGAGTGATTTGGTAAGAATTTCAACGTTGTTTTCTATTGTTTCGGAGACGGTCTGAGCTTCTTTTAGTTTCATATAATAAAAAACAGTATGTTTTCATTAAATGCTTCAGATTCCAGCAGTGCTCTGTGTGTTAGCATTTTGCTAAGCTAACAGCTCCGTATTCAAATTAGCATAAAAAGTACTAAAAATAGCTGTTATCAGATGAGTTGTTCAGTGTGATTGGTGAACTGATTCAATAGAATCATTGAAAATAATTGGTCTTAAAGAATTGTTTTATTAACAAATCAGACTCTTGCATTTCATAGCCAGTCTAGGTTTTTTTAGTTTGAGATCAAGCGACAGTGATTGGAAGCAGCAATCAAAGCAGTCTAGTTTTAAAAATAAGTCGTTAATTGTGATTTTTGAACTGATCGAACGGATTGCAAAACACATGGTTCAAAAGAGTGATTTGTTAACAATTTGGACATTATTGTTTGGAGCAGTTTCATGTAATAAGGAACCGTATGCTTTAATGAAATGTAGTGAAGTGAGACTACCCAGATAGCACATGTACATCTGCAAAATGTCTGTTAAAGATCACTTGATCTGGAAAGCATCTGCTGTGTACAAACATCTGAGAGACATCTGTAAGATGTCCATTTTTCATACATTCTAAATCATAAACATCTTAAAGACATCTAATAGACATCTATTTGATATCTGACAGGAAACGTCCTACATATTGCAGATGAGCAAACAACAGTTCAGTTCACAAATTAGTTGTTCAGTGTGATTGATGAACTGATTCAACAGGTTCATTGAAAATAATTGGTCCAAATGAGTGATTTTATAAGCGAATCACATTCTTGCATTTCATAGCCAGTCTGGGTTTTTTCAGTTTGGGATAATAAGGAACAGCGATCAGAAGCTGCGATCAGAGCAGTCCAGTTTTAAAAAGGGAGTCGTTCAATGTGATTTATAAACTGATTCAAGAGGTTAATTAAAGAATTGATTCAAAAGGGTGTTTTGGTAAGAAATTGGACACTTGCTCTTGTGTTTCGGAGCCAGTTTCTTTCAGTTCATAAAATGTAGTAAAGTGAGACTCAGCTTGCTTTTGATTCCAGCAGCTTTTGATGTTAGCATGTTGCTAGTTTGCATGAGTCATTCAGTATTATTTGTGACCAAATTCAGCAGGTCGATTGAAAAGAATTGGCTCCAAAGAAAGATCTGTTCAAAAAGAGTGAAGTAAAACTTGACTGTCTTTTGATTCTAGTAGCTTTTGATGTAAGCATGTTACTAAGTTAACAACTCAGTGTTCAGATGAACATAAAAACTGCTAAAATAGATGTTATTGGAACAGTTCAGTTCACAAAGGAGTTGTTCAGTGATTCGTAATGATTCATTGAAAAATATTGGTCCAAAAGAGTGATTTTATTAACAAATCAGACTGTTGCATTTCATAACTAGTCTGTTTTTTTTCAGTTTGAGATAAGGAACAGCAATCAGAAGCTGTGATCGAAGCAGTGCGGTTTTAAAAAGGAGTCGTTCATTGTGATTTATAAACTGATTCAACAGGTTCACTGAAAAAGAATTGGTTCAAAAGAGTGATTTGATAAAAATGTGGACATTGCTGTGTTATTTGGAGCTGGTTTCTAGGTTTCTTTCAGTTTCATATAATACAGAGCAGTATGTTTTCATGAAATGTAGTGAAAAGTAACTCACTTTCGATTTCAGAAGCGTTTGATGTGTTAACATTTTGCTAATCAGTATTCTAATTAACATAAAAACACACAAACATTTGCTATAACAGTACGTTGTATTTGGAACAAATGTGTACCTTATTTTAATTGTTTTTCAGTGTTGAATGATATAATCCGCATTCTCTGTCCGCCATCTTAGATAATTTTTTTCAGTGAGCTTTGTGCAGTACATCATGCATCTGACTTTTCTGTGAATGATTCATGTGATACTGCCTTAGAACTTGACCATGAACGTTTCTTATATTTAGAGTAGACTGTCAGTTCTTTATATAGCCATTGCAAAGTAGAGCTACTTTGTGCTTTTTGGTCTGTTAACAGCATTCGCATGCAAATTTCTCCTTTCACCCATGTCAGCTGTAGTTAGCTTTCAGTAGATGCATGTCGTGAGGAAAGCGAGATGGTCCAGATCGCCTCTGCAGTTCCTCTTGATCTTATCGGGGTTATTGAACGTGTTGATGGATGTTGAGAAGATGTCCTCAGATTGGCTCTAAACGGGAATTAATGGGGAACACACTTCTTCAGGTTGGTTCATGCATTGCTTTAGCTTTCAATTTATTATGACTGATTATTACAGTGAGTTACACACAGATATATATTCAGAAAGTTTATGCACGGTTACTACAGTAGTGTCTTTATAGCTCTGGTTACGAACATCGAACATACGAAATCATTTGTAATGGAAATCTACATTTTTGTGAGTGTATGAAAGTAATTTTGCTTCATGTTAACCATTTTCATTGAAAAAAGTGTTTATTTTAAATAATTGAAGTAAATCTCACTTGTGGGCCCTGTGAAATCCGTTTTATTTTTTCCCAAATTCCGTATTTTTTTTTCCAAACTCCTTTTAAATGGTAAATTAAATTGTATTAATCAAAGAGCATGTCTAATTAATTAAAATCATGAAACTTATACGATTTCACATCAGTTTAATAAAGGTTTAACAAAAATGACATGTTTAGAGCCCTATGAAATGTTTATTTTTTTCTCACTATATATTTTATTGTTATTAAATTCTGTGCTTTAGTACGTCTAATTATTTGAATGCATACTTAATTTATTCACGTTTATTCTTAAAATAGCCTTATGAAAGGTTTTTTTTTACCCTCAGAAATTCTGTGTTGTGCATTTAAAATGTTCTGGTTATCAAATGAAAGCATAAAACATTAATTTCATTTATCTTTTAATTATTGAATATTAAGCAAACTTTTTTTTTTTGGCAAACAAATGGGAATTTACTATTAAAATTAAAACAGGGAAGAAATGTTGTGTGATTATACCCTAAGAAAAAAAATTTTGTTTCATTTTAGGAGTAGTAGTAATAGTAGTAATATATTTCTGGAACAATGTCTTCAAGTTAAACCGGACTTTTATTTTGACGGGTTGCCATGTCTTCCTTTACATTTCTGTGTGTATATGATATAACGCTAGTTTTCCTAAAATGGAATGGTCAAATGCTCATGAAGTGACTGTCAGCAGATATTGTTCATATATTTATGTCCTTAGTCCTTTAGTGAGTGGACGGATGCTGAAATCGCCGTGAGTGTCATGTGCGCTTCAGTGTGTGTAGTAAACAAAACCGCTCGTCTGCTCCATTCATTAAAACAGAGACACGCAGAACATGCAGCATTCACATTTAAATGGTATTTTTGCGGCATAATATTTACAGATACTAGTCCACATTGCGGTTTGATTTAAGGGTAATGACCTACTTTGTGACCTACTACCGTGACATTCCGCGTTATTCAGTCAGTTCCGTTTTTAAGACTGGATTCCGCGATTCCATCTGCAATTTTTCTGCATCGCAGAAATCATAGGGCCCTATATCATAAATCACGCACGTACATTTAGCACATGTATGCAGTGGCCATTCAGAGGTGTTTAGATTAGTCCTCGGTGAGAATAAAATCCGCAAAACGATACAGTTTGTATTCCGATCATGCGCTCACTGAATGCATTCTGCACTCTCTCGACTACTGTCAACAGCAGTGCAGATACGATGTAAACGAGATTCATTTTGGAGTTTAGACAGCGAGATTCAGGGAGCTCATGCTAGGCATTTTCATTTCAATAAAGTTTTAATTTCATCTTGCCTATTTATAATGTCTGATAATGTAGCGTTAATGAGCACCGTGCTACTTTATGTACAGTCGTTACCGGGGAGACTGTTTTGTGCAGTTTTAAAAGCATCACCTGCTGGCTATTTGCCTTTTTTGTTTGTTTGTTTTTTCCAGAACAATGCAAAAATCACTAATGTGGCTTCAAAATTCCAAACGATTGTAGGTGTGTGTGTGGGTTTGGTTTATATATAATGGTGGGGACTTAAACCTGAATACACACAGACTCATGGGAACTCGTGTCACGGGGGGGGCCTAAAGTGAGGTCCCCATGGGTACAAAAGCTTCTAAATCATACAGAATGAGTTTCTTTTTTATTTAAAAATGCAGAAAGTTTCCTGTGCACTGCAAAAATGCTTTTCTTACATGCTCAATTTTTTGTCTTGTTTCTTGCCAAAATATCTAAAAATTGTTAAATCAAGAAGGATTTTTTAGACAAATCAAATTTAAGTGAGTTTTTGCTTAGAACAAGAAAAATAATCTGCCAGTGGGGGAAGCAAAAAAATCTTATTTCAAGCAGAAAACAAGATTATTTTACTTACCTCATTGGCAGATTAATTTGCCACTTAATTTTGACTTGAAAATAAGACAATAATTTTCACTTCTTGATTTTAGAATTTTTAGATATTTTGGCTGGAAACAAGACAAAAAAAAGTGTAAAATTAAGATAATACTTTATAGCTACTTTTGACTAATCCCTTTTCTTTAAAATAGTTTAAAAGGCTGAAATGTGAGGTTTATCACTATATACATTTTTTTGCATTTGTGTAAAACCTGTTTTTGAAATTTATACTTTTAGTTTAGTGTTTTTGTTTTTGTTTTAGTCATTTTGTACCAGTCATTAATATGTTACCATAGACATTGCCCTACCCCACTCATACAGTATTGATTTTATTTGTGCGGGTCTTAAAAAGCCTTAAATTTTATTTTAAAAATTGTGCAGATACCCTGTAAATTCTTTAATTTGGAAAAATTAAACTGTATGTTGGCTATTTATATTAGGCATATATAATATATATTGTATCCTTTTGAATTGTATATGTAATATATATACAATTCAGATAAGCAGTTTTTAATGGCACAATAAGATCTATTGTAAATACAAGTTATATTTATTAAAACGAGTCCCAGTAGACAATAGAACCCCTGTGCTTCAGTGCTTCTTATCGCTCACATCTGTAACTCCAAAATGAAGGCTTTTTTTCATACTCTATCTCATGACTAGTCAGCTTATCGTTTGTAAAATAATTTGCACACATCATTTGGCGAGGTCGTAAATGTCAAACGCGTGAACCTGTGGGACAAACCAAACACATCTGTGCTGTTCCACCCCAACTCTAATGAGCGAAAAGGTTTCTGGGACGGCTGAGAGACAGATGGAGAGGGAGGATAGCGGCTCATTTCAGCTCTCGTGGCCTCAATAGTATGACTGGAGCGCAGATGTTTTGTTTTGTTCTCTTCTGTGAAGTGAGTCTCTCTTTTTCCTCCTCGAGTCCTAAAAGCTCAAAGAGCGCAGATGCACACGGCTGGAGGTTTCTTGAAGCTAACGTGTTTATCAGACAGCGGCATAAAGGAGCTGAAACAGGCGCGCTTCTGAGAAGAGGTGCCCTCTGTGCTTTTTGTGATGATAAACACAGACGGCGTTCGTTTATAATGTGCAAAGAGCTGCAGAGAGCTGTTGTGTAGCTTTGAGATTCAATTCACATGTTTGCTGTGTCTTCAATGGGTGAAAATCAGAACTGGAGCTTTTGAAGTCTCTCTGAAGACGAGCATCATTTCCTCCCTCCACTTTTCTTCGCTTTTAAATCATATTTGCATCCTTTGCAATGGGAGTGTTTCTAAATACAGTTGGTCTGATACTTTATTATTTAAGGTTGTGAACAGACAAGTAGTGATGGAGAAAAAGCTAGACTATAAGGAGAATGTGTTAGATTAGCACGTGGCGTACGATTGGCCTTCGTTTTGCGTTCTCTGGCTGTGAACTCTCCAGCTATGTGGTGGGAGTCGATGGGCTGCAGGCTTTGTCTGCCAGAGTTAGGGAGTGTCTCCGACTGTCTCTGCACTCTGTTGTTAACTTTGCCTCCCAGCGTTCATTAATCTAATTAGTGAAACTGCTAGAGGTTGGACGTTCTTGTAATAGAACTCGTAAAATAGATCTGGTTTACCGTGCAGGGGAGTTCATCAACAGACGTGTGTGAGAACTTCAGTTGCCAAAAAAAAGCTATCGTGTCAAATCATTCGACGTAGAAACCACTATCTGTCAAAACGCCTCGGGTTTTGCATGTTTGGGGTGTTCAGTAGCAAGATTTTGGTTTGCAAAAAATTTGGTCGCACACAGAGTGGTGTCAATCTATTACAAAACCTAGCGAGCTGCTTAGCTGTGCACCATTTCATAAGCAGTCAGAAACGTAATAGTGCTGTCGAAGATTCTTTGTTCTGGTGAAAATCTGAAGCAGCCTTGCAGTGCATGCATTCATGTCCTAAATTGCACACTTGATGTAGACTTGCAGGCATGGCATCTTCACGTCCACTTGTAGGGCCCTATCAAATCATTTATTATTTATTTTTTTTGTTTTAATGGTTAATGAATTTTTAGTAATCAGAAAGTGTGTCCATTTAATGAAAGTCATAAAATGTGTACAGTTGATTTAATGATTTAATACAGTTTTATCAAAAACAGTGGTAATCAACAATTAACACAGTTGAGGTCAAAAGTTTATATACACCTTGCAGAATCTGCTAAATTTAAATTATTTTACCAAAATAAGAGGGATCATACAAAATGCATGTTTTGTTTTTTTGTTTTTTTTATTTAGTACTGACCTGAGTAAGATATTTCACATAAGATGTTTACATATAGTCCACAAGAGAAAATAATAGTTGAATTTATAAAAAAGGATCATGTTAAAGTTTACATATGCTTGATTCTTAATACTGTGTTGTTGCCTTAATGATCCACAGCTGTTTTTTTTGTTTGTTTGTTTTTTTGGTTTAGTGATAATTATCCCTTGTTTGTCCTAAACAGTTAAACTGCCCACCATTCTTCAGAAAGATCCTTTAGGTCCCACAAATTCTTTGTTTTATCAGAATTTTAGTGTATTTGAACTCTTTCCAATAATGACTGTATGATTTTGAGATCCATCTTTTCATACTGATGACGACGGAGGGACTCATATGCAACTATTACAGAAGGTTCAAACACTCACGGATGCTCCATAAGGAAAAACCATGCATTAAGAGCTGGGGGGGTGAAAACTTTTGAACAGAATGAAGATTTGTACATTTTTCTTATTTTGCTTAAATACCATATTTTTTTTCATTAAGTACTGCCCTTCAGAAGCTACAGAAGATAGTTACATGTTTCTCACAAGACAAAATAAGTTAAATTTAGCCTGATCTTCAAATTCAAAAAGTTTTCACCCCCCCCCTGCTCTTAATGCATTGTGTTTTCTTCCATATACACACAGTATTAAGAATCAATGTATAAAAATGTCGAACAGGGTCATATTTATAATTTCAACTATTATTTTCTCTATTAGAAGTATATGTAAACATCTTTCATGTGAAATATCTTATTTAGGTCAGTACTAAATAAAAAATAACATGCATTTTGTAAGATCCCTCTTATTTTTATGTAAACTTCTGACCTCAACTGTATTTTAAAACATTTAATCTTTTTAAAATGAAGTCAAATCAGAATTAAATACTTTATTTTTTACTTTATTATTTATTTATTGCTAGTGCTGCATAACATACTATTAAAACATGGAAAATTGTGTGATTCTCAAAAAGCTTAAAATAAAAAGGTATGATTATTATTTTGTACATTCTACTGTACAAGAGTAAATGTATGATTATTATTACTTAGGACATTCTACTGTACAGCAATTGTTCTTGTTTTTGGTGCATTTTACTGAAATCTGCTTTCAGTTTGTCAGGTATGATGTCAGGGATCATAGATTGGAAGCCACATTCGCCCATTTTTTTTTTTTTTCTGCCCACATGCTCATTATCCTGTATGATGGATTTGAAATGAAACGGCATATCCTGATTTCGCTGTTTGCGTCCTACTTAATAATCTGCCTTTTCCCATCTTTCTGACTCATGTTTGGACAATAGACAATCGCTGGCCATCATTCCAGAGGAAGTGATCTCTCGCTTTGACTGTACGGACATCATTTGACTATAAACTGTCTTCTGGCAGTCGCTGCGCCGAGGTCTTGAAACAATGGTCATCTTCATCAGTTATTTATTTAGCCAAATGGCACACAATCGCTGGCGAGATGCTTGTCTTCGGCGAGCAAACAGTGGCACATTCCCCACGTACCCTGCTGAGGGTGTGTCCAAAAATGCAGTCGCCAGCGTGCGTGCCAGACGCTTCGGATGAGAGATGTTCATTGATTTCTTTCCAAAGTCATTGCAGCCTATTTCCATTAGTTGTTATTCTTTTTTGTGTTTGTTGAACTTTGATTTTCTTTCTTTTCCAGGTCTGCCATAGAGCATCTCTATTAAGATATCCACAGCTTTGATGCAGCACTGGTAAGCATTTATACTGCCGTTTGCTAATGTTTTGTGGGTGGGTGCTCAATGTGATATCATATTGAGAAAATATATGTTGATAAGGACATTTTTACTCGGTGTGGATTAATCTAACAGCCAATCATACAGCAGGAATAAACACAACAGCAGCCAGTGCATGTGGTGAACAAGTCTGGATGTTTTGCGTGTCTGTGTGAATGAATGGCGCAGATTCGTCTACACCAGGGGTGTCCAAATTTTTTTTTTAAAGAGGGCCAGATTTGATGACCTGGACACACTGGGGGCTGGATGCTTCTCCAGAGATGGTATTAAGTCTCTTAACACACTTATTATTTATAAATAGAAATGCAAAAAAATTGCATAACAAAAATATCTTTGGCCTATATAGTATTACTCCCTTACATTACATTCAATTGGCCTATACACTACCACTCAGTTTTTGAACAGTAAGATTTTTAGTGAAGTCTCTTCTGCTCACCAAGCCTGCATTTATTTGATCCAAAGTACAGCAAAAACAACACAATTTTGAAATATTTTTTTACTATTTAAAATAACAGTTTTCTATTTGAGTATATTTTAAAATGTAATTTATTCATGTTATTTCAACGCTGCATTTTTATCATTATTACTCCAGTCACATGATGCTTCAGAAATCATTGTAATATTTTGATTTGCAGCTCAAAAAACATTTATTACTATCATTATTACGTTGAAAACAGCTGAGTAGAATTTTTTCAGGTTTCTTTGATAAATAGAAAGTTTAGAGGAGCAACATTTATCTGAATTAGAAATCTTTTGTAACATTATAAAAAAATTTACTTAACTGTTTTAAATATTCATAATAATAATAACAATATTAGAATGATTTCTGAAAGATCATGTGACACTAAAGACTGGAGTAGTGATGTTGAAAATGAAGCTTTGATCACAGGAGTAAATTACATTTTGCCCCTTTAAAAAAATAAAAATAAAAATCTGACTGTTCAAAATTTAGGTAGTGTATATGTCCACATTAATAATATAATTTTAAATAAAATTCAATATGAACATCCCACATTTCTGCTACAATACCATAGTTACTTTTACTACAGTAAATCCATTGTAAATGTAGGTGATTTGTGGACTGAAAAAAAAAACTTAAATTCTAACAATCCAAGTCAGTGTTGATGCAGCACTGTTTTTTCTTCTTTTTTTAAACTATTTTATATCCTCTGTTTTTTTTTTATATTGGATACCTCTGCTCCAAACTTGAATGTTTCTCACAGAATCTCACAACGCTGTTTAGTGGTTGCGTGATCGACATCAGTCAAAAAGTAAACGCATTTGTTCTGAGCTCACGCTTCGCTGTCTTAAGGCAGAGCTAATAATGGTCCGTGCAGTGCCGGCGTATTCATAATTTACGCTCTCCCGCTTTTGGTGCATTCAGAAATTCTTGTGCAAAGAAAATGTCAGCGCAAATTGTTATCGCTACATTTTACTGCTGCATCTGGTCACCTTGCGTGACACTGTGAAACTGCATATTTTGAAAATTATGTTTGGCGGGCCACATATAATACATTACAGTAGACAAGTTGCGGGCCGTTTGAAATTCATCCATGGGCTGCATTTGGCCCACGGGCTGGACTTTGGACACCCCTGGTCTACACAAACTCAAACGCATGATGCTTATGGTGCTTCCAGCATCTGGGTCTTAATATATGAGGACATGAAAATGTAAACTTCATCTCCAGAGCTGCTCTGACAGTCACTTCACCAAAGGGGTGTGTGATATCACGATTTTTGTTTGTGGATGATTAAAATGTCTCCACAATCTGCTTTTGAAGTAATTTTGTAGAGTTGTGCTACAGCGCCGTTCTACCAGTTGCAGTTCTGGCACCTTCGTCTCAATGTACTGTGCAACGCGACATACATTCACATCAAATGGTAGAGTTACACTCATAGGACACTGCACTTAGACTAACAGTCAAACGTTTTTGAACAGTAAGATTTTTTTTTTTTTTTTTTTTTTTTTAAGAAGTCTCTTCTGCTTACCAAGCCTGCATGTATTTGATCCAAAATAAAGCAAAAGCAGTAATATTGTGAAATATTTTTACTATTTACAATAACTGCTTTCTATTTGAATATATGGTAACACATTCTAAAGCCCATATTTATAATACATTATAAGGGTATTCTTAAAAGGGTCATCGGAAGCAAACTTCACTTTTTCATGTTGTTTGAACATTAATGTGTGTTGGCAGTGTACAAATCTACCCTATAATGATAAAAATCCATGCAGTGGTTTTTAATTAATCTGTAAAAATAATATCCCCTTTTTCAAATCAAGCCATTCTCAGATGCCTGTTGGTGTGGCATCACACAGACAGGGGCCGCTCCCACAATAGTTGATTGACATGAGCGTCTTACCTCGGATCAGCTGTAACAGCCCGACCTCCATTGTTTTGCAGGGCTCGAAATTGCGACCGTTTTGGTCGCATATGCTCCCAAAATTTAATCTGTGCAACCTCAAAATATATTTGGAAGCATTTGTGCGAGTGCGAAAAATTGTTGTGGTGCGGCTTGTTTTCATTTCTTTACAAAACTTTCGCTAGCCTAACCACTGCCCAGACCGCTGTGAGCTGATACAGTGACAGTTTCGCCGTTTTCTCCAACATTACATAACTAATTAAACTCGATCTGTACATTCTTAACTTTAATGCAGAATTTAGATATTATCCGTCAATCACTCCCTGTTACTGACACTGCGCTCCACTGAAACTCGGAACCGGCCGTTTTTTTCTCTCTCTCTCAACCAACCTCTGTTCCGGATTTGTACAAACTTTGCAATTAGGGGTGTGTGATATGACGATTTTTGATTGTGGACAAATAAAATGTCTCCACAGTCTGCTTTTGAAGAAATATACTATATTTCGTGCTACAGCGCACATTCTGTCAGATGCAATTCTGGCCCCTCTTTCAAATTGTTTTGTTAAATTAATGTCTTGTATTGTAGAATGCACGCTCAACACCGCCGAGAGTTTAGCGCCATCGTTAAAACGAAACCGAAAGTAAATCGTGCACGCGCATTCAAAAGCAATTTTAATACACCACGTTTAGAGGGCGACTCCCCGATGTGCGCAAATTAGCCTACATAACATATCTAGGCTGTAGGCTATAGGTTGTGTAGTTGTATTTAATACAACCTTAATATTCATTTGGCACTCCAAAATTTTTTTTTGGTGCTCCTAACTTTTTCAAGTTGGGAGCACCAGTGCTACTAAGTAAAAAAGTTAATTTCAAACCCTGTTTTGATGCCGGAGCAGGGATGTAAGTTAGACAAGAATATCTCCGATTGAGGTGTTGTGTTGCTGGATGTAATAATGAACATAGTGGTCGTCATTTACTCCCGACATCTGAGCCGCTGAAGACGCAGTAGATTACGTTTGTTTGTGAAAGGAATGCACCTCCCGATCTACATATATAACTGCCTATGTTCGCGCGAATCATTCATGATCCAGCTTCACTTACAGCAGAAGTGAGTATAAGGGTTTTTTTTATGAATCTCTGCAATCACCTTTCCTAATAACGTGCTAGTTAGCAAGTTTAGCGGCTAAATTTGGCTAAAGTAAACAGGCTCGTCACTCCACAGAGAGAAGAGAGGGGCGGGGCGAGCAGAGCTCATTAACATTTAAAGCAGCCTCAACTAGATCAGGATGATTTTTGCAGAGCTGATTTTGGCAAGGTAAAAAGGGTTTTGTTTTACACAACCATTGAGAATCTTTAACCAAAGCATGTTATAGACTTTTCATTAAGTCCCTAAAGAATCATATCAACTTGTGGAAAATGGGCATCTGATGACCCCTTCAGTTACAATGAATTATATTTCTCATAGTTATAATGTATTATAAGTCTCATATCTTGCCATCATTTGTATGCTACTTTACTTAAAGCAATCAATGACCACTTATAAGTACAGTTGTAATTATAGGTGCTCCGATCAGGCTTTTTCGAGACCGATCGCCGATCACAGGAAGCTGTATGTGCCGATCCAATCACCGATACGGATCTTTTTAAAGCCTCCTATTAATTATGTAGAATTATTTATAGAGATACTCCAATCAGGATTTTTAGACACTTATTCAGGGCCGGATGTTTTTGTTTTTGTTTGTTTTTTTTTGAGAGAGGGGAGTTTTTTTTTTTAATTTGAGGGGTGGAGGGGAGACTTAAATATATATATTTAATTCTGCGCGCACAGCACAGACTCCGTACGGAAACTATCTATACACTGCTGCAGATACACCGCTCCTGGAACGCACTACTAGACCGCAACCGTGTGCAGCTTGAGCTTGAATGCTTTAATCCGTTAGCATGACAATGGAAAAAATACGCACTGCAAACGTAGGAATGTGAACGTGGCGTTATGTGTTTACGCTTCAAGTGTGCATGAGCGCCCAGTCTCCAGGGGGAGCATGCGAGCGCTGAATGGTTAAACACTGGAAAGAATTAAAAATAAATGCAGTTTACAAACTTTAGCGATGATGCGACACTGATTCTATTCTGCAAGTAACAATTCCTGTGTCAGCTGTGCTGCTTGCTTATTGTCAGACGCGATGTGGTGATTGGAAGCCATTTGCGCACTTTCGAGAGAGAGTGCGCGGTCATTCTTTCGCGCTGTTTGTGAAATTACGGCTCACATAAGGTTTTCAAATTACTTTACAAGTTATTTAATGAAGAAATATGAATTGTACCTCAGCATTATAATTGTTTTACCCGCGCTGAAAAGCGCCTGAGCATGCCGCTGCATGTCGTACCTAGGGTTGGGTATCGTTTGGGGTTTTTTCGATACCGGTGCCAAATCGATACTTTTAAAACGGTACCGGTGCCAAAACGGTGCCTGAACCGATACTTTTAAAAAAGCCACAAAGTGGTGGATGACACAAGAATATATTTTTATTGGGCAAAAAAGTTCTTTAAATTAACAAAGTATTAAAAGTAAAAAGAAAAAAAAAAAAGTAGTAGTACTATACTTTATTAAGTCAATGCAAAACACAACAACAATAAAACCTAAGCCACTTAACCCAACTACAATAATTTAACAGCTTAAAATTTCAGCAATTCTTTTGCAGAAATATGACTATATGTGATGAGATCTGGGAAAACCTGTCGGATGTCGCGTGGGACGTTTTCAGGAAATTCGTTTTTCATTAAATTATTATTCTATAACATCTTATCTATCATCTCTGAAAATATCTCTTCGAAATTCACTTGTTTAGTGCAGAAAAATAGACATTTATTGCAGCAAGCAGAAATGTCTTTCTCCTATGTTAAGAACGCGCTGCGGAGGTGCTTTCCCTTAACACCACAGAAACAGGCGTATCAGTTCACATTCTCCACCAGTCCTGTGTAAAGTACGGCAAGCAAAGTTATTTATTTATTTATGTATTTATTTATTTTATTTATTTTAATATCGTGAGATGGCGGAGCACAACAACGCCGTCTAAAGTACTGCAGCTGCTCACTTAACCGATCTTACTCGTCTCAGTCTGCTCAGTTTTGGTGATGTCAGTGCCCTAAATGATGTTACGGGCTATTTCACATCCAGAGATGAAGGATCGGAGCACCCCTAGTTGTAATAATACTAATATTTTTCTTCTTAAACAGCCATAAGATCAAATCAGATGAATGTGTAATATGACACATTTGCTTTGAACTATTTTTGCTGTGATGTCAATTTGATTATTTTGATGGTACCCTTTAGTGAGCTGTTGATTAGTAACTCTGCAACTACGTCAACTAGCACTCTTTGGAGTATTTGTAGTATGTCTGCTAAATATATGCTAACACTTTATTTTGATAGTTTTCCAAAAGACAAACTTACTATAAGTAACGTTGCAAGTGCGTCAACATTCTACCTACCCTAATTTTAACATAAGCCTGTTAATACTCAGTTAGTTGACATGTAGTTGCAAAGTTGCTTGTAGTCAACTATAGTCAGTAGACTAAGGGGAGCATCAACATAAAATGTAACCTAACATATAAACAGTGCAATTTTTTCAGTTGAAATAATTAACTAGCTCACATCAAAATTAATATTAGCCTCACAGGGAACACTCAAATAACACTCCACACCTAACCACTTAAAAGATGTAGTAAGATACTGTGCAGATCTTAAACAATGTCAAGATATATAGTCCATTATATATGTAAAATTGGATTTTTAATATGGTGTTCATTGTGTGTTATAAATAATCTTAATCTGTTAACAATAACTGCAAATGCATATGTGTTATAATTGTATCATAATTATGATTATTTATAAGATGATATAACATATTATAAGGTTTTTCGTAATGCGTTATGCATTCATTATAATGTCTTAAGAATACCCTTATAATGTATTATAAATATGGGCTTCATAGAAAGTGTTACCAAATATATTTTAGAATGTAATTTATTTCTGTGATCAAAGCTAAATTTTGAGCATCATTACTCCAGTCTTCAGTGTCACATGATCCTTCAGAAATCATTCTAATATGCTGATTCGCTGTTCAAGAAACATTCATTTTTATTATCAATTTTTAAAACAGTTTTTTTTTCTGGATTCTTTGAATAGAAAGATCCAAAGATCAGCATTTGTTTATTTGATTTTGTAGTTTTTGTAACATTACACTATGCCATTCAGAAGCTTGGAGTCAGTATAATATTTTATTATTATTATTATTATTATTATTTACATTTTATTTAGCAAGGATGCTTTAAATTGATTACAAGTGATTGTAAAGACATTTATGTTACAAAAGATTTCTATGAAGTGTATATAGTGTTTTTACTTACTTTTGTCCATTTAATTTCTTGAACGCTACTGTTAAATACACCTGCTGTACCTGAAAAATACAGCACTGTTTGTTTTATTTGTATATTATGTGTTTTAGTAATGTATATCTTTAACTGTCTTTTCTAATACCAAAGATAAAATAATGACAAATGTTATTATCTTCACCCATATTGGCCTAAATGTCTCCCATTCTGTTTTATTTAATATGTTGTTACTTTGTAAGCCTTTAGTTTTAAAATAGGGAAATTAGTCTGGCTGTACTGCTCAGACAACTTGCAAAATAGTAAAACCAACATAACAAAGAATTGTGATTTTCCTGAAATAAATCGCATGATATTTTGGTTATGCTGCCCACCCTTATTCACCAGCACTGTACAGTTTGTTGTTGTTTTTCCAGATTTAACCTGAAACTCTTCACAACTGAACTGAAAATGTTTTCAAACAAACAGTTAAAATAAAAGTTTGGTTTAGCTTGAAGATATTATGACAGAAATATATTAATATATTACTAAAATGCAATGTAATGATAATATTATTTTTAAGAAGTATCATGCATCCAATATATTTTTTAAAAACGTTTTCTCAACGTTTTTGACAAAAACAAATGCAGTGTTTTGTTATTTTTTCATTTGATTCAGGTGTTAGAGTTTTATTAGTTCATTCCATTAGAAATTATGAATTTGTTTAAATCGTGAAACACAGAATCCAGAAAAAATAAAATGGAAAACACAGATTTTAGGGGAAAATAAACTGGATTTTATGGGGCCCTAAATATAAATGTAGCTAACTGGGAACAAACAAATTTTGTGGCAAGCATTTCCTACCCCATTAGTGGTAAATTAATATTGTTATAACTACTAATATTGTATGGGGTGCTGCATTGCTAAGCATTTTCTAAAGGGCTTTGGATTACCAGAATTAGTAAAAACATAGATGAATAGTTACCAAGGTTTTGTTTCATTCAGTCATTTCAGTAGGTATTCATACAGATAGGAATTTAGTGTGAGTGTGAAAGATTTCCCCACATAAAACCCACAAATGGGTTCATGTTGGTCACACAAATTTGCCATACTGACCAACAGAAAGCTGCTTGGTTTCAAAGTGATTTGTGTGTAAGTTAATTTTACAAAATTACAGCTGGAAATTACAGCAGTTTTCACACTTTTACAGTGTATAACCAGTCACATTATGTGGCCATTGTGTTTACAACCTTCTCAAATCTGCATATCAGTTACAACAAATGCTTTTTTGGGTATTTAATGTATGTATTCGTTTATATTCCTTTGAGTCCAGCCACTCCCCGTGTCTTAGATGAGTGCAATACTTTGACGTTTTTGTTTCTGGATGAGCTTTGTTTAATGTAACTAATGAAAATGGGTCCAAAGACCTTTAGAAAGTAGGTCACCTATGTTTTGGCCTGGAGATGCTCATGAGAAGGTGAACAAAGATGTAAATCCATTCTGACAGCCAGGGTTGCTGTCCTGAGCTCTGTAGGCCAATCAGCGCCGCTCTGTTCTTGAGAACGCTACCTGGACGTGTCCTTTAGGCTTGAAGGTCTGCAGTGCCTGATTGTTCTCCAGCTTGCTGTTGTAATACAAAATTGTCATTTTAGATCCATCATGTCAAGCTTAGTCATCCAACTGAACATCAGGATCTCCACAACTAACATTTTAGCTCTGGATTGTTCCCGGCAAATGTCAGTTGTTGTTTACGGAGTTCCTCTAAAGATTTCTGTTCCAAAAAGCAATTTGACCTTGGGACACTGGATGAGATTTTTCTCTTTTCTCCTTTTCATTATTGTTTTGACTTGTTAAAGAAACTCAGGTTCCACTATGTAACCTCAATTTAATTATCTTCCTCAGTGTTGAGATAAATCCAAGATGACGGAAGAGGTGATTGTCATCGCCAAGTTTGATTACATGGCCCAGCAGGACCAGGAGCTGGACATTAAGAAGAACGAGCGCCTCTGGCTCCTGGACGACTCCAAGTCCTGGTGGCGAGTTCGAAACGCTACCAACAAGACAGGCTTTGTGCCATCTAACTATGTCGAACGGAAGAACAGTGCCAGGAAAGCATCAATCGTCAAGAACCTCAAAGACACTTTAGGTAAGGCTGCAGCTTCTGCTTTACTCGAGAACATTTAGAGGCTCATGTTGCTTCAAACCCAAATGAAAGTCAAAATTTCACCGGAAATTTTGCAGAATGTCCAGGCTGATCTTTTTCATTTTACAAATGTGAGAAAGAATGTTGCAAAGTTCCAGAAATGATTAAAAAAACACCCAAACATAGCCCATGTGATTTCTGAAGCCCTATGATACATTTGCAATTATTCTGCAATAACATGCAACAGCTTTGGTTGCAGAAAGAAGGAAGGGTCAAAATAACCTGACGATTTTCATTTTCACTGTTGTGTGGGCAACAAAACTTCCGCTTTAAAGAGGTCCAGATATATTTGTTTCTAATTGGGTAATGTGCGGTTTAGTATGTAGGGCATGTTCTTGTTGTCATTTCCTGGGGGAGTCTTGTTTTTGACCACGACGATGCTTGCTGCTTAGATACACAGGAAGATACAGTACTGAACAGTTAGACGCTTTCATTTGAAAAACCTCCTGCGTTCAACTGCTCGCTATCACCCAAAATCAGATACCTTCAGTGAATGATTTTTCAGGTACCGTAAACGTCTCATAGTTTTCTAAAGATGTTTTGAGCTCTGAGCCACATAAGATTGTGTATGAATTGATTATCATAAAAGAAAGTAAGAACCAATTTTCTCTTGAATGTGCTTGTTTGCGTTGAATCTAAACATTTTGAGCAATCAACAGTTTGCAGTGCATGCTCCACGTTTGCTTTATTGACAGAAAAAGAATCATATTAATGCAGTGAATCTCATTAAAACTTGTTCCAGTTATTTTGGGGCTAAGATTAAGGCTGATTTAGGGCTAAGAATTTCTGTATGTTTTATTTTCCACTACACACGCGTGTCTAAAACTGTATATTTGTTGATTTTGGTAATATATTATTCAAATTCTAAAATATATGCATATGGCTGCTTGTTTTTGTTTAATTTTATTAAGCAGTTTTCATTAGTTTCTTATTACCAACAGTAAACTTTTTTTTTTTTAAATTTGCAAAATTAATGCTAATCAAAAAACAACTATGCAAAATGTCATGGTGCGTTTTAGTTGTAATGTGAAAGGGGTGAAAGTTTGCTTAGCGTGACAATAATACAAACAAAAAGTAATACTCTTGCAATTGGCTTTTAATACAGTATTTTCTTTTTAAAACTGGTGTAAAATGAGTCTCAAGAATCTAATGAAAATGTCAAATATTCAGCGATGTCAAGCGTAATGCTTGCAGTGTTTAACAGATTGATGAAAAAGAAATCTGTGGGGTGGTGACGTGATTCTGTGCGTCAGTTGTTGATTGGAAGGAGGCAGATCTAAATGCAAGGTTTTAACAGACTAAATGATTGTAGAAGACCAGCGTGTTGCCAGAGAGCGCTCTACCCATACCTCAGAAGATTATGAAATTTTAATTAAAAATGTTGTATGCATTGATGAATTGTTCACAATATGATCAATAGCATGCGTGCATAAAATAGAAAGGGTGACTTTACATTCCTTGCCGAATTCTTAGACGATTTGAGATGTTGATGAGGGAAGTGTTTGTGACACTGGAATGTGAGGTGTATTTTTAGGAGATAAGCAACACAAAGAGAAACGGAGGAGATTGAAAGATTAGCTCATTTAGTTCCTGTCTGGACTAGACCACATGTTTACCACACCTGAAGACCTCCTGGACCCCTCAGCCAGCGGCTTCAGTAGAATCACCAGACTGGAAATTCTGCTCTGAGCCTCTGGCTTGAATGTAGTCAGAGCTGTCCGTAGGAAATCAATGCGTCCTAATGTAATGTTATCCCAAGGGTTTTTAGCCTTTCTTTAGTTTTTTTTTTTTTTTAACAGAACATCATGGTTTTCAAATCTCCTATTTGATGCAAAGGCATACAGGTACTGAGAAACAGCCGTATGACAACTTGTCTCCACTATATGTTAGGATACATTTACACATGATTTTATTAAAAACAGAAACGTTTTTCTTTTGTGTTCCTGAAAAGTTTCACGTACAGATGACAATGTTGTCAAAACGATCACTGTTCACACAGATCCACGTAAACGACTAAAAACAGTGTTATGCATACCAGGTCAGTAGTTGCCGTTATAACTACAGCTGGGTATGGAGTTCGATACTTTTTAGGGACAGACCGAATTGCCTCAATACCAAAATGTCTTGTCATTTGGTACCAAATTTTCATACCTAAGTGGTTGATCTACGTCAACCTCAGTGAGCCAATAAGAATGCAGCATGATTGATGTCTAAATAAATTGCGGGTGATTGTCTCAAGGAAAAATACTAGTTTACTCCTATACGTCTAGAGATGTTGCTTACAAGTGAAGCTGTAGCGCCCCAAACCCCATAGATGTAAGGCTGTGTTTACACTAGTGCGTTTTTGTTTTAAAAGGCATTTTAAAATGAAAACAGTCCTTGTCCATACTGGTGTTTCCACTGCATTTCAGGAAAGATTTCTGTGCACACTACATGACCGAAAACGCATGTTAGGTGAACATTCATGCACACTGTAGCATCATGCTACATAAGACAGTTTGGTATCGAACAAGTATTGTTCAGGAACTGCTGTTGAAGTCAAGGTATCGGTTGTGAGAATTTTTGAACAATACGCATAGGACTGTCAACGATTATTTTGGTATTTGAGTAATTGGTCGATTATTCTGACCATTAATCGAGTAATCGGATAATTATAATACTTTTTGACGTTATAAAATTAGACCTAAGCAAACAATAGCCTTTTAAAATTACTTAAAATATAATAGCAATGAGGCAGTAACAATAAGTTCAAAAGTATCAAAAGCAAGTAATCATGGTTTTATTGGACAAAAAATACAAAAAAGCACTAACGTACATTATGCATTATATCAAATGTCTGCAGAGGGCGGCAATGACCTTGCATTCATTATTACACTTTACTGCATAATCTAATTAGGGCCGTCACTAATGATTATTTTGGTAATCGAATAATCTGTCGATTATTCTGACAATTAATTGAGTAATCGCATAATTATAACTGTTTTTTGTAGTAAAATAGAAAAGTGAAAAATATCCTTTAAAATTACTTAAAATACATAAATAATAGCAATGAGGCAATAATAATTAGCTCAAATAAAGTATCTAAAGCAAGTAATCATGGTTTTTACTGTTAAAATACACATGTATTATAAGCAATAGAGCTAATGTATGTTACGCATTACAACAAATGCCTGCAGAGGGTGCCAACGGCCTGACGATTGTTTTTACATTTTACTGTGCAATCTAATCCTTGATTAATATTGGCTTAGCAACATTTAATTCAAATGTCAACTTAATCTTTAATATTTGGCCATTTCTTTATGATAGAAAAGCTACAGCCACTGTATGAATATGTGGACATCAAAATGTATAAACTCAGAGTGAGGGTTTCAGCTTTTATTTTGAAATCATGTTGAACATGATGATAGATGATGTATTCTCCTGTGTTGGCTAATGTTTATAAATTATTTACCTTACAAATCTGATGTAATAGCGAATGTTGCATTTCTAGATGAGCATTATATAAACACCATTATATTGACTAAACAACATTTAATTTAAATGTCTACTTAATCTTTAATATTTAGCCATTTCGTTATGACAGAAATGCTACAGCCACTGTAATTTCTTGAATATGTGCATTCTCCTCCAGAATGTGCCACTTCTGGTATTTTGCTGGTTACTTGACATGGACAAAATGCAGTCGAGGATTTTTGTTTTTTAATAATCGAGAACTCAAATTGAATTAGGGAATCGGGGCAGCCCTAGATACCCGGCTCTAGAAATAACTTTGTAAAGAAACACTACATGCCTGTGCACATATGCATTCTTATAGACTGAACACATAATACGCATGTGCATGACGTCACTGTTTCCACAAATTTGTGTTTTTGTAGTTTACGCTGAGACAGTAACAGCATGGTTTGAAAAACTTCCACTTTGAAACCTGTTTTCAGGCCCCCAAAATGCCATAGTTGTGTAAATGACTGGCCAAAATGCAAACGTTTTCCGTTTTAAGTTGAAAATGTGGTAAACTAATAAACTAGTTTGTGCCCTACAACTAATTAAATGCATGTGTATGTCTCAGGGATGTGATTTTTCCGGATTAATCCGGAATTCCGGATTTTTCGACCTGAAAATGTGACCTATGTGAATCATGCAGATCTGTTAAAAATAAAAAAAAATAAAAAAAAAAAAAGGGGGGCGATCTCACAGCCGTCACCATGGTAACCCGGGACGGAACCACAATCGCCGTCCCCGAGCAATAGGGCCACACCGGGCGACACGTCAGATGGAAAAGAGATGCATTTTTCCTTCCTTTCCAAGTATCAACAAGGACGTATTTGCGACCGTTCGCAAATGGCGGATGGCGAAGTATGATTGGTCAGATCACCTGTCAATCAAGCTCCCTGCTGCGCAGTGTAAGTTACCTCAGTCGCTCATTTCGGTTAATTTTCCCAGCCGACAACCGCAAATCATTGTCCGATTATTAACCGTTAACTGATAAGATGGTAAGTTAACACTTTTCAATAAGGTTCATTCAGCGCTGCCGCTCCCACCACGCGCATCACGCACTGTGCGTAGGGTACCGAGTGCTGAGGGGGCACAAAAAATAGTCTAATGAAAAATCAATAATTATATTTTAATTATTATATTAAATATATAGCTCACTGAATCTGATGGCCGCAAATAGTTTCTCCCGGAATCTAGAGCGAGGGAGTGAGTGCACCCGCGAGACAGACTGTGCTCCAAACCGCGTAGCGCGTGCATGACGAGAGAGAGCAAGAGACCGCGCGTGTGTGCCTCATGAAGCACATGTAAGACAAACTCTACATTATCCCGCTTATTACATGGCTACCTACAAAATAAATCAATAATTTGACACAAAATATTGATTTTAAAAGGAGTTTATTGATTTAAAAACGATTTATATTGCTTCCGCTAAAGAAAATAGTCCGTCTCACTTCTCGTTCTCAAGTAGAAGTACAGATACTTGTGTTAAAAAATACTCTGGTAAAAGTAGAAGTACTGATTTAACTTCTTTACTCAAGTAAAAGTAGCCATGCGAATGATAACCATTTTTTTTTATGCAAAGCTAACGTTACCTGGACCACACAAATGCTAGAGTGCAAGCTGAGAAACCTAAGTGGATATGGAAAAAAAGTTTCTTTATAAGCCATTGCCTACATTTTAAATGGATGTCTGCAAAATAGGCCTAAAACATCACATAGCCTATATGATTATTGTGACAGAGACTGGGACTCCAGGTTAATGAGATTCTGACTGAGTAGCAAGATATGAATTCAATCGTGAATTCAACTGTGATTCTGTGAGAATTGAATTCACAGACCCAGTTTCTCTTTTAATCTTCCCCTTAACATTTAAAGGAATCTACATGTAGACTATGTAGGCCTAATGATTTTTCCGCGAATGAATGCTGCCGAATCTGTCGAGTCGTCTTGTAGTGATAGGTCAAGTGCAACGTATATTCCCATTCAATATTTTATTATATTATGCGTCGCTTGTCGGACATAGCAACAGTAACTAAAGGTTGTCTTAGTGTATTTTCCTGCTTTTTTGTCCTTAGCCAATCACATGCCTGATGTCTACGTTTAACATTTTCTATAATCCTCCTTTTAAAGCGACACTCTCTGCTGGTGTATATTTGATGTGACGTTTCCTTGGAACTACAGGCTGCCGTCTGTGAGACGCGTGTTTGCTCTTTAATTTAATCTTGACATCGGTGGACTCTTAAAGCATTTCTGTGGTGGTTTGCTGGAGGTGGGGTCTGTGCTGTTGGTACACAGGAACAGGAACGGGTGCTTGCGTTTAGCCTGGGGCTGTACAGTGAGAGTTGTGTGCACACTGATGGCTATCTCTCTATCGCTGTCTTTGCGGCTGTTTTGAAAATGGCTTGCTCACACAGCCTCTCTGTTCTTGCGGGTTTCTCTTATATGTCTGTTGTTGTGTTTTATGTTTGTGTGAGTGTGTTTGCATACGTGTTCACCTTTAGGTGCCCTTCCTGACCATACCGTTTCATTTTCTGCCATACTGCAACTGCTCGGACCCAATGAGGGACTCCTGAAATTACTGTAGAAATCCTAAAATCTAGCTAACCAGCAAAATGTCACTCGAGTTTCTGATCCACAAGTGACTCCAAACGAAATTACAAATATGTATATGAGGGATTTATTTTTGTTTGTTTAAAATCCGGCCATCATTTTTAATGTTATTTTAATGTGTATGCAAACAAAAGCTGTTTTTTTTTTTTTTTTCATCATAAAACTTGATAAAATGATTTTAATGTGTTTATGAGTACTTTTAAGCATCTTTTAATAAAAAAATTGAAAAATATTGATAACCTATATTGATAACTCAGTATAATCGTAATTAGGGCTGTCACTAATGATTAATTTGGTAATCAAGTAATCTGGCAATTATTCTGGTGATTAACCGAGTAATCGGATAATCATCTTTTTTTTTTGTAGTAATAAAAATAGACCTAAGTGAACAATAGCTTTTAAAATGAGGCAATAATAATTTGTTCAAATAAAGTATAAAAGTCGAGTGCGCCAACGGCCTGACGATTGTTTTTACACTTTACTGCGCAATCTTATCCTATTTAATATTGACTCAAAAATGTAATTCAAATGTCAACTTAATCTTTAATATTTGCTCATTTCTTTAGAATAGAAAAGCTAATTTCTTACATATGTGGACATCAAAACGTGTAAACTCAGAGTGAGGGTTTAAACTTTTATTTTGAAATCAAGACGAACAGTTAACATATTGAGAATATTAATGAATTCTTCTGTGTTTGGTTTATAAATGATTTACCTTACAAATCTGATGAAGTAGTGCACGTTGCGTTCCCAGATGAACATTATAATAAACCCAAACTCATAACAACATGCAGAGATGGAGTTTGAGACTCTCCACATGTTAATGATAACAGTTTGTGTAGCAGCGTTTACGTTGAATGGCGCCGCTCTGAGACGCACGTATGTAACGTACACGCATGTAAAAAAATAAAGCACATATATTAAATCTGCATTGCAAATATTTCATTAATTGAATTAGTGCTGTTAAATGATTAATCGCGATTAGTCGCATCCAAAATAAAAGTTTTTGTGTACATAACGTGTGTATACTGTGTATATTTATTATGTACATATAAATACACACAGTATATATTTTGGAAATATTTACATGTACTGTATTTACATGTATATATTTCTATTCATATAATTGGTATTATATATAAATATTTTTTAATATATAAACATGACGTATTTTACTTAAACATATATACATGCATATGTGTGTATTTATATTTACAAAAATGTAGACAGTACACACACATATATATTATGTGAACAAAAGCTGTTATTTTAGAAGCGATTAATCGTTAAACAGCTTTAAATGGAATCGCAACGTTTGTGAATTCTTAATAGGATTATGCTTTATTATGATTTTTAAATGGGTTTAATATGTGGAATGTGCGACTTTCAGTTTTTTTTTTTTTTTTTTTTTTTTTTTTTTTTTTTTTTTAATTACTCGAATCGGGCAAAATGCAAACGAGGATTTTTTTTTTTTTTTTTTTTTTTAAATTGAACACTCGAATAGAATCGAAGAATCGTTGCAGCCCTAATCGTAATATTCCATTTTCAGTAACACTTTACAGTAAGGTGTCATTTGTTAACATTAATGTATTAACTAACATGAACGAACAATGAACAATACATTAATTACATTTTTTTTAATCTTTGTTAATGTTAGTTATTAAAAATACAGTTGTTCAGTGTTAGTTAATATTAGTTCACAGTGCATTAACTAACAACCTGTGATTTTTAATAATGCCTTAGTAAATGCTGAACATTAACTAAGATTAATAAATGCTGTACAAGTATTGTTTATTCTTCGTTCATGTTAACTAATGTTAACTAATGAACCTTATTGTAAAGTGTTACCAAATTGTCATACCGTTTCATCTTTATGAGTGAGTAAATGATGACATAATTTATTTATTTATATTTTTAACAATGTAATGTCCTAGTATCGTCTTGATATCATCGGTAATCTTAATCATATTTGTGGTGTTGACTGCATGGTTTATTATAAGAAAATATATTCAAACAAAGTAATTCTGTCAATGACTATTAAAATGTACACATTAGCTAATTCCTATGATGTGACTGTTAAATTGAGGCTACATCCTACAAATGACATAAATTACCTATTTAATTTGAATGATTATGTAGTATTTCAACTATTAAGTTTGATTTTAGATTGTGATATCAAATGCTAATAGCATTTTAGTGTACTGCAGTACTCTGTACATTAGTATGGTAATCATCATGGTATTTTCATGGTACTTTAAAGAATACCACATTAATAACATGTCCAAACATGTTACATATTCTAGTTTTGATGTGAACAGACTGGTTGTTCATGGCTGGTTCTGTGCAAATTTACTGCTGTCAATGAATATCAATGAATTTGAGGCAGAAAAATGTAAAAATTGAATAAAAAGCTGTTTTCTTTGTTAAAGCAGACTCACATTGTCAGTCAATGTTGCCTACTAGTCACCATAGACGCCATGAGTTTGCTATGTGTTTATGGGGGGCAGACCAGTCTTACTAAAGGAGGGATTGATTCCGATTGGTCCACGGTGGTCACATGGTCAGGCAGCCCGATTGTTGTGCAGGCAGTGAGCGGTTCACTCGCGGGAGGGTGTTTCACATGGAATAGTTGCACAGCTGCAGAGGGAAGTGCCGAGTCGCTGGGATAGCCCAAAATGGATATGGCTAACCTCTTCAAACACTTCTTCCGTGAGTTTTGCCACATTTCTCTCCTTTTTATTCTTCAAGTCTAGAAAGTCAGCAGTGCTGAAAGTTAAAGCTTGGATTAACTTTGCATTGAGACATTCTTGCTTGTAGGATTAGGGAAGTTTGAAAGGGTTTTCTTTTCTGAGCTGAGTGGGAGTTTGTCAGAAACCCCCACCACACACACACACACACACATGGTTTTTACTCCTTTTTTTTTAAATCTGTCATTTAGACACATTTTACTTTGTCTTAACTTCTTTGGTAACCAAATATGACGAACAGACGAGTTGGCTCGGAAAGTCTCCTTTTTTTCCCTCATTCTCTGTCGAGCAGCTGGGCGGGCAGTGCTCTGAAAAGCCTGTAATTGCACTTCACACACACATATATACACACACACACATACACACACTGCAATCAACACAGTGTAAAGAACTTCCAGTCGTCTTTGTGCACTTAAACTCTCCTGTTACACTCAACCGGAATTTTCTTTCCCAGCCCGAGCCTTCTTTAATCAAGTTTGGTTTTGAAGCCTACCGGTCCTTCTCGATCCGACATGGTGCTGTTTGTCTGTAGTTTGGGTGTCGAGGGTCTGCTGTCGTGGGCTTTCCTCGTGTCTGTGGGCCGATGTCAGCTCTCCAGTGAAACACTGAAAGCATTGTGTCATCCGTACCCCTGGAGCTGATTGATGAAGCTCGTATCTCTTCTGGGAGAGCTGGAATATATTATTAGTTTCTACAGCCGCTGGATCCTTTACTGACAGGACTGATGAGTGTCTTTCTGTAGCTGTACAGTAATGACAGTTTAGTGTCTTGCTGACATGGATTAAAAGATGCTGAAGGACTGTAGGACCTGATGTGGTTGTGTTTGAAGTGTATCAGTATGTAATTGTGCTTGAGAAATGAGGATCTTACAGGGATAGGTCACCCACATATATATATATATATGTGTGTGTGTATATGTGTGTGTGTATGTATGCGTGTGTGTGTATATATATATATATATATATATATATATATATATATATGTATATATGTATATGTATATCTGTGTGTGTGTGTGTATATATATATATATATATATATAGGAGAGAGGTAGTTTTTTCGTTGTTTGGTTTGTTTTAGAAATAATTCTACTATTATTTCTTAAGGCTTGTTGTAGCCTCATTACTCCAGTGTCACATGATCCTTAATAAATCATTCTAATATATTAATATAGTAAGAAAGATTTCTTATCATTATCAGTGTTGCGAAAAAGTATATATTTTTGTGGAAACCGTGATACATTTTTACAGGATTCTTTGAATTTGACTTTTTTACATTATAAATGTCTTTTACTGTCACTTTTCATCAATTTGAAGGGTCCTTGGGAAAAAAAAACAAAAAAAAACTTAAATACTGTTGACCCCAAAATTTTGAATGTTGTTGTTTTTTTTTTTAATGTTTAGTTTAATTGCTAATTTTCTCAATTTCAAATTTAGATTATCTTCACAATCATCTACCGCACACTTAAAGTTCATCTTGAGTTACAGCAGTAGTTTAATGTTATTAAATGTAATCTTTAGCAAATTTCACATTTTTGATGCATAAATTCATTTGAAGCATTTCAAATGTTAAGTTTTAGTGTTATATTTCCAGTTTATTTCATTTAGAAATTTATAATAAAGCATTTATCAGTTATGAGCCATAGCATAAAAATAATTATTGGTTTAGCAGTTTCAGCCAGATTATTAACATTGGTGTCTAGTTCACACTCATATGTGACCCTGGACCACAAAAAAAGTTAAAAGGTCAATTTTTTGAAATTGAGATGTATACATCATCTGAAAGCTGAATAAATAAGCTTTCCATCGATGTATGGTTTATGATATCACAATATTTAGATACAACTATTTTAAAATCTGGAATCTGAGGGTGCAAAAAAAATCTAAATATTGCGAAAGTCACCTTTAAAGTTGTCCAAATGAAGGTCTTAGCAATGCATATTATGAATCAAAAATTAGTTTGATATATTTACGGTAGGAAATTTACAAAATATCTTTATGGAACATGATCTTTACTTAATATTCTAATGTTTTTTGGCATAAAAAAAAGAATATATATATATAATTTTGCTGTAAATATACCTGTGCTATTTAAAATATCACATATTAAATGCTAATAGTTTTCTCCACTGTTGTGGCTCTTAATTTTCAATCGCCCATGCGCTTTGTCACATGACATGCGACAGTCAATGTTTGACATTGATGTTAAACCTGACGTAAACCTAAACGTGTCAAATTTATATCAACGCAGTGTTTCTGCAAAGGAATATTTCCTTTTGTGTTCTAAGTTGGAATAACAGTTGGCTACAAAATGAGAATTTTTGTTTTTGCGCACCTCTCGCTCGGTTTCAATACATTAACTCATCATTGAAACATGTCCTGAGAGGTGGTCTTGGCTTTTGGCATCCTCTTTCTCCCAGTTTTTCTACTCCATCTCACCCTTTCTCTCTTTTCCTGTCGCTCAGCCTTCGCTCGCAGCGGAAGTGCTCTAATTTGAGACAGATTTCTCCTCAGATCTTTGGAGCCTGTGCGGGAGGAAGTGAGGAAACCGGATTGTTGATTCACTGCAGCGTCAGCCCATCCGTCTGTTTTTCTCCACTTCCCACTCCGCCACTTATAAAGCTGATGGAAAACACCACCAGATAATGTCGCTTCGTGAGAGGCACGAACGCGCAAGCTTTCGCTAGCGTCCTCTCACACAAGACAAGTACGGGAAGCGCTGATGGCTTTCTGGAGTGTTCCTGACTAAAACACACAAGCAGGCTGATGGTGTTGCATACGTGGATGGGCTTTGACCCCCGTTTGACTCCCAGAGGAGCTCTCGACGGACCTGCGCTAGCCAAACAAGCACAGATGTGCGATGGAGGCTATTTATACCAGCATGTAGTCAGAGTACCTGTGCCAGAAATGAGCGTCTGTGCTTATAAGAGCGATTCGCACTAAATGTTTCATCTCAAAATCAAAAGAAATAGGCCTAATTATGAAATTACACTACCAGTCAAAAGTTTTTGAACAGTAAGAATTTCAGTGTTTTTAAAGAAGTCTCTTCTGCTCAGCAAGCCTGCATTTATTTGATCCAAAGTACAACACAAACAGTAAAATTCTGAAATATGTTTACTATTTAAAATAAGCGTTTTCTATTTGAATATATTTTAAAATGTAATTTATTCCTGTGATTTTAAAGCGGAATTTTTGGCCTCATTACTCCAGTCTTATGACCCTTAATAAAACATTGTAATATTCTGATTTGCCTTTTTCATGCTAAATTTTAGCATCCTTGCTAAATAAAAGTATTAATTATATAATTTCTTTTTTAAAAATGCTGACTCCAAACTTTTGAATGGTATAGTGTAAAACGTTACAAAAACTTTTTATTTTAGATGAATGCTGATCTTTGGCTCTTTCTGTTCACCAGAGAATTCTGAAAAAATTTAACTGTTTTAAATATTGATAATAATATGTTTCTTGAGCAGCAAATCAGCATATTAGAATGATTTCTTAAGGATCGTGTGACACTGAAGACTGAAGTAATGATGCTGAAAGTTTAGCTTTGATCACAGGAATAAATTACACTTTAAAATATATTTAAATAGAAAACGGCTATTTTAAATGGTAAAATATTTCACAATTTTACTGTTTTTGCTGTACTTTGGATCAAATAAATGCAGGCTTGGTGAGCAAAAGAGACTTTTAAAAAATATTAAAAGTCTTTAAAAATATTAAAAATCGGACTGTCCAAAAACTTTAAATTATATTTTATATAATTTGTGTATATTCATCAGTACTGTAATACAGTGTTAAATCATTTGAAATATGTGACCCTGGACCACAAAACGTAAGTCGTAAGTAGCACGGGTATATTTGTAGCAATAGCCAACAATACATTCGTTGTATGGGTCAAAATGATCAATTTTTCTTTTATGCCAAAAATCATTAGGATATTAAGTAAAGATATTTTGTAAATTTCTTACCATAAATATATCAAAACTTAATTTTAATTAGTAATATGCATTGCTAATAACTTCATTTGGACAACTTTTTTTTTTTACCCTCAGATTTCAGATTTTCAAATGGTTATATATCGGCCTAATTTTGTCCTATCCTAACAAACCAGTGGAAAGCTTGTTTAATCAGTTATCAGTTAAATATTATTTAGTATTTTTTATTATTATTAAAAAAAAAAGTTCATTGTTAGGATGGAATTTCTTTGAAATCCACCTGAATTTTTTGCTTAAGGGGTTTTTTAAGCCGTTGCATTTGCGTGTTTCATTTAGGGAAGTTAAAAAGAATGGTCTGTTCATGCAGTTTTTAATTCATTTGTGCATCGAGCGAGCATGTGATGTGCACAGTCTTGAGCAGTTGAAGACAGCTCTGTGGTTTACAGTCACTGTCATTGGAGGCCTTTTGATGTCTCGTCTTTTTTTAGTTGAAAGAATGTCTTGTTTTCCGCTCGGCCTTGAGCCCAGCTTTGTACGTTAGAAGTGCAAGTGACTTTTCTTTCCTGTTTTTACAGTTTTGCTTGTATCTTCTTCATTCATACATTTAGGTTCATGTTGCACAATCTAAAAAAAAAACAAAACAGAAGTTTCTAAGTTTTCTCGTTTTTGTAGGCAGCTGTACGCCAGCTGTCATGTGGACATGTACTATACGATGACAGATATTCTTCAAAGTACCTTTAAGCAATTTGTAAACACCATGGTGTATGAACATGGTCATCATTCACTACCATTTTTATATATATATATTTAAATATTTACCATCTGGAACAATACATTTTCCATGGCACTACCACAGTACTTTTTTTCTTTAAGACTTGTTTATTTTTGGTTACGATGCTCTTCTGTAGTTTATTTGCCTAACATAAAATCCACCTTTTCATAACCGTAGGTTGCTTTTAAATGGAACACAGCCTTATACTGGAGAACAATAGGATGAACTCACCATAGGAAACAACTAATCTAAGTTACACTCAGAGGAAAGACTTTAAAATGGAAGGGAAGTGGATGTAGTCTGTTGGGCGGGTGGATTTAGCTTTAAATGAATCAAAACAAAAGTTGGAATGGCTACCAGTTAGTTGGAAATGACAGTATTGGGTCAAACTTGATTATAAAACAGTATTGAAGAGGATAATAAAAACAGCCATTGATGTATGCAATCTGAGTTATGGCCATGCAAAGCATGCAGCTTCCTTCCTGAGCGTGCTTCATAGGAATTTAGGAAAATTCCTAATTTTGTATTCAGGAAGCACATCATGGGTCAATACAATGTGTTTTGTTCTATCAGCAGTATATCCATAGACTCATAGAGACCAGAATATCATAGACTTGGGGTGGGACAAAACCTCCTAGCATTATGATTACAAGCATCATTAACATTTTCTCCAAGAAATGTGCAGTGTTAAAAAAAGCATATACTTAAGTGGGATACACCCGCCTTGTGTGATCCAACCTGTTTGCGAAATTGTGTGTTTGTGTTGATGCGGTTGGTTACTGTCTGAAAGTGTTAGTTAAGAGAATTGAAAATAAACTGGCGTAAACTGTCCGTGTCAGCTCTCTAGAGACCATGTAGACTGACTAATCCAATGACTGAGTGGGTGGATTACCTTCCCTGTCTCGTGAAGCACCATCAGTCATATCATGCTCAAGAAAACCACCACCACCACTGGTCTAAACATTCACACACCCAAGATCAGATAGCTTTTTTAACAAGTGACAACTTGAAATTTGCCTTCGTAATCCTTGTGTATTTTAACCTGCAATTAAATCCAGCTTTGCATTTATTCTCACTTCTTCATTCAGATTTCCTTATTATGAATTAGATCACTCAAGTGAACATTTTGTCTTGTACTCACCGTTATGTCTTTCCAAACCAAACTACCTGGTTGGTAGTTACACACTGAAGCTTTCAATTTTCAAAAAGGACACAAATGCATTAAAGTATTATAAAAACAATCCAAATAGCTATATTCCAAGTCTGATGACGAGACCTAAATATTAGATGTTTTTTTTTTATATATATATATTATTTAACATTTCATTTGGATCTATTTAATGAATCGATTGATTCTGACATGACTCATACTGATCTCGTTCTCATCAACTCACTGACCTAATGATTCGGCTCATAGGAAGAGAATGTTTTGGAAGTGAATTAACTGTAACAGAACTGTCATTTTTAAGTGGACTATCCCTTTAAGAAAAGTCCTTTGAATTTGTAGACGAGTTGAACTCGCGCTGTCAGAAGATTCACACACCCACGGTTACATGCACCAACAAGTCCATGCATGGGGCACTAAATGCTCCAGTTACTATCGCTCGTACACTTCACGTTCGCTTCCTGCTCACATTGACCATGCAAATGTCAATCCTCCTTAATCGGACATAGCTTTGAAGCCAGAGGCAAATATATCTTGGTTTGGGATTTCATACATTTGTCATGCAAATCAGGCAGTAGAGGTATCCGCAAGCACAGCGTAAATTCTTCTGGCCTGTAGCTTTGATAAGCATCTCGCTCAAAGCAGAAAGAGCCACTGGAAAAGCTTTGTACTCACTCTGTTAACCTTTAACCCCTGAGTAAGCATGAAGTAAATTGGGTGATTTCCTTTTAGATTAGGTAAGAGCGGTTCCAAGGTTTCACCTGCTTCTCGGTTGTCAAGTTTTGTCAACTATTATTCTTGAATAATGCTTACAGCTATATGAAGTTAAAATATAAAGGCTGAGTTCGCCTACTTCCCAGATAGCTGTTTGGACAGATCCATGTTGAAAAATACAAATACATAGGGTAAACTAGCCTAAAGTGGTTTGGTGTGGTTTTAGAGGGGGTTGGCTTACTTTGAGCAAACCATCTTAGACCAGCAAACAACCGTGGGATAGTTTAAGCTGTTGTTCAGCAGATATACTATGGTAGTACCATGGTATTCTTTGAAGTGCCATGCATTTTTGTATACTATAAATTACCATGGTATCATCTGATACCATCATTTTGTTGCTGCAGTACATTTTTGTAAGGTATGTAGAGAAAGTGTGTTTATCTGTCCTTGGGCCTTTGGTTGGGGCCGGGACAAACTTCACTGCCAAGTGGACATTCCTGCACGGTAACACTATTCACAAACCTTTGCCAAACCCACCAACATGGTCAAAAGGCCTTGGGGTCAGATATTCTCCATTAATCCTCCAGACCAGCCCACTTGGCTTGACCTAATGTGGTCAGACAAGCCAGAGTCCTCGACAGTATCCATGAACCTAACCCAACACTCCCTCGCTCATTCCTTCCCCATGGAGGAGGATGATGGGTGTGGAGATCATTCCAGTGTCTCTTTGCAGTTAATTGTACTTTTCTCTGACTAACAGAACTAGACCACACAGCTGTGCAAGACAGGTGGCAGAACTTTTTGAGGATAAACTTGCACCCTTGTATCATGGTGGCAATTTGTTCACATGGGAATATTTGAATCGTCTCCATGTTTAAGGAGGAAGGCAAACACACAACTTGTCATATGATCTATGAGTGGTGAATAGTGGTGAGAACATGATTAGTTGGTTGTAATTGGGTGGTTTTGAAACTGGACCAGTGCCCGTGTTTACTAGGAGAGGACACATTGCTCAAGCAGGCGGGAGCTGATAGCTACTGTGTACCCCTGTCAGTGTGAAAACACAAGCTTGACTGCACTGTAACATGTGTTTGGACAAGTTCTCCTTTCACTCATGCCCTGCCTGTTGGTGCCTGTATCAAAATACAATGCTCTTTGGTTTCACAGATAATTTCAACAAGAATGGAATGAGTGCAGGGTGCGGGGTGATGAAATTACCCCTTGAAGAGACTGTCTCAACACATTTTTCATTTCTGATCAAGGCTTGCATTGACGGATTCCTTTAGTTAAATGTAGTTATTTTGAAGTGGACAGTTGTGCAGTCAGTGTCATAAAGCTAGGCCTATTGCATGTGTTTTTTCTCACTAAGAAAGAGCTGATGCCAAACCTAGTCAGTTTGCCTACCTAGTCCACATTTGAAGGTGTCAGGGGTATGCTTCTGAAATGAAGGGTTTCCACTCTGGCCCTCGAGGTCCACTTTAGTACAGTTTAGCTCCAACCTTGATCAAACTCTCCTGCCAGTAACTTTCTAGTAATCCCAAGGACCTTGATTAGCTTCTTCAGGTGTATTTGATTAGGGTTGGAGCTAAACCTCAAGGGCCAGAGTTGAGAACTCCTATTCTTAAGCAGTATCTTACATATTCATGTAGAACAGGGTTGGGCAACTTCGGTCCTGGAGGGCCACTGTCCTGCGGAGTTTAGCTTCAACCCTAATCAAACACACAAACAAGCTAATCAATGTCTTCAAGATCACTAGTAAGCTGTAAGCAGGTGTGTTTGATTAGGGTTCAAGCTAAAGTCTGCAGGACAGTGACCCTCCGGGACCGAAGATGCCCATTCCTGATGTAGAAGGCAATCCCAGAATGCAGCAACAAGGTGATTTGTTAGTTTGCTTGATGAAATGTTGCTGCATTTTTTAATGACCTCTGCTCAACTTTGTTGCATTGCCAGTTTGCTTGGGCGACTGCAGTTTTCATCAGCTATGCCACAAGTACAAGTAGTCGAGTACAAAACAAGGACACTAATTGTATATTTGGGAAATCCTTAATGGTTTTTCTTTCTGTATGTATGCAGGGATCGGCAAGGTGAAACGGAAGACAGGCATGCGTGAAACGGCCTCTAACGCAGACTCTGACTTCTACCCGGACAATGGCGAACGTCTGTATGACCTAAACCTTCCTGCGCTTGTCAAATTCAGCTACACGGCCGAACGAGAAGATGAGTTGTCGTTGGTTAAAGGCACAAGGGTCATTGTCATGGAAAAGTGCAGTGATGGCTGGTGGAGGGGGAGCTACAATGGCCGTTCGGGATGGTTCCCATCCAACTACGTGACGGAGGATGCAGATGGATCGGCGAGCAACGATTCTGCCGGCTTGTCTGAGAAATTGGCTGCTGTTGTTCACAGTGCAAATGGCAACAGAGTGCTACACACAGTACAGGCACTCTACCCGTTCAGCTCAGGCAACGATGAAGAGCTGAACTTTGAGAAGGGGGAGGTTATGGATGTTGTGGAGAAGCCAGAAAACGACCCAGAGTGGTGGAAGTGCCGCAAAGCCGACGGGCAGATGGGACTTGTGCCGAAGAACTACGTAACTGTTCTGCAGGAGTCGCACAACTCTGCCAGCATGGCTGGGCCGCCCACACCTGACTGTGACTACATTGAGCCTTCATCCAGTGGACGCTTTGCTGGCAAGCAGTGGTACTACGGGAAGGTGACGCGTCATCAAGCAGAAGTGGCGCTCAACCAGAGGGGCATAGAGGGAGACTTTCTTATCCGGGACAGTGAGTCCTCAGTAAGTAGACAGAAATGTTTCTCCTTATATTCCGATAAATATGCGGAGATTCCTGCTTTGAACAGTTAACCATTTTTTCCTTTTCTTTTTCTAGCCCAATGACTTTTCAATATCGTTGAAAGCTCAGTCCAAAAACAAGCATTTCAAAGTCCAACTGAAGGACAACCTGTACTGCATTGGACAACGCAAGTTTAACACAATGGAGGAGTTGGTGGAACACTACAAAAAGGCGCCCATCTTTACCAGCGAACAGGGCGACAAACTCTACCTGGTCAAGGCTCTGGCTGCCTCCTGATCCAAGTAGAAAGAATATCCAGTTACCAATGACTACACTTTCAGACAGACTGGGAATATCAAGCATTCCAAGAAAGGGAGGTACAGGGAGAGATGGACAATGGACTCCCGTTCATTCGCTTCATTCGGAAACTTGCTCGAATTTCATTGAGGGACACGCCCAGTGTATCAAAATACAGTATGTTTAGACCATAGGAGATGCAGTGTATTTTGATGTCAACATGTATTAGAATTACAACCTATGTCTTCTTTTGTTAATATATATATATATACTTTTCATTGTTTTGAAAATGTATTTTTCATTTGTTCTGTAACTTCCCTGCCAATTTTTTTTAAACTGTCCTTTAAAGCTTCTGCTGTTGAAGTCCTAACTGCAGAAGAACTTGTTTCAAAGGTCTCACATACTGTCTGTTAATGCCTGCATTGCCTGAACCACACAGAACTGTTGAAATCGACGTAATCTGCTATATTTATTAGGAATCAACATTTCTGCAAAATGCTCCAACAATAAAAGTGAGTGACCAAAACCAATATTCACAATTAGGCACAATCATTTTGGGATTAATCTTGAACTATAGTCTTGCAACTGCATGTTTCCAACATTACATCATGCTTGAAAAGGATGACATCTATATTTATAAGGGGGAAAGTTACAGAAGTTCTGCTTCTCTGACAATCAAGGTGCCGATTATTGTGGTTAGAGTCCAACTAACTTTATCCAGAATCCATGCTATGCCATAAGTATGATATGTCTCCGCTTTGTCAAAGGGCTTAGCTGTGATTAATGTCTTCTACTAGACATTTATTTGAATGAATATGGGAGTTTGTGCAAGATTTGCGGACCTTTATTGGAGCCTGAATTGCAATGCCATGACTGGAGATTAAAGAAGATTAAACCACACTGGTGCACACAATAGGTCTTTTATGATTCAGTGTTTTACTAATAAAAGCTGTCTTTCATGATCAAGGCTGCAATCGCATTACAACTGATTTAATGGGTATGGTTTTTGATATCGTGGTGGTGGTGGATTGATTTAAAGTTTCATCAGGTGTTTGCTTTTGCTTTCCTTGCCTCTGATTTGGTTGCTTACTTTCTCAAATGAGCATATGTATTGTAGTCTGGAGGATGAATGAAAGTGTGTCAGCATGAAGGTAGCATTGTGAGCTCAGGTTTCAAGGAAGGATCCACTTTGCTTGTTGATAAAGATCTACAGTGCTGCTTCCTTTTCGTTTTCAACAGTTTATGATAAACGGTGAGGGATGTTCCATTGAGGATCAGATGTTTATATGTAAAACTTCATAGATAAGTATCTTTGGTGGACCAGGCAATGGGAAACACACTTCCCTGGACACGTCTCTGTTTCAAGTTGGAAAAACATGGAAGTTCCTTTTCTCAAGACTTACGAGTAGGGTGATGATCTAGGCTCTTCTCCAGGGGACCATCACTATGACCGTGATTACTTCTCCAGCTGTTTGGAGCTGGACTAGGGCCAAAAGTTGAGGAATGGGGATTTTTGGGGGGAGTGTGTGGAAAGAAAGGAAATCACTGAGACATGCAGAGTTTACTTGAGTGATTTACTCTTGAAGTAAGTGTAAATGTCAGATTTCTATCAATGTGACCAGTTTAGATCAATGTCATATAAAGTGGTTCTCAACTGGTTTTGCTTCAGGACCAAGTGGCGACTCAACAGAACTAAGCATTATGCACCTTTCTACTACCTTGAGTAGTTTTGTTCATGGTTTTTAAAAACAAGGCAATGCCAAGCAACCAGACCTTGGATAATGTCCCAGTTTTGGGTTTTGACTAACCAGTTGAGATCCACTTGTTTTGGATGAGGGATTTCTGAGAAGTGTAGTCTTATCACATAGTTTGTGCTTTAAAATGTGCCTTCATCTCATTTGTTGGAACCAAAGTGTTGGTGTTCCTCTACGCTGTTATAAAGGTGCACACGTTGATATTTGAGTATTGCTTTGCATATGCATAATACACCTGTGATAAATGACTGATGTGCACAGACCATGTCCTGATCATACAAACATCCCTGTTGGGGAAATGATCATGATTTGTGATCTAAAGTGACCTTACCACATAGACCAGGGGTGTCTGATCCTACTCCTGGTGGGCCAACGTCCTGCAGAATTTAGCTCTAACCAGTTTGAACACACTTGTCTGGAAGATTCTAGTCAGTCTGTGTGGTGTTTAATTAAGGCTGGAACTAAACCCTGCGAGACAGTCGTCCTTCAGGAATAGGTTTGGACACCACTGATTTAGACCTTAGTCAGGGTAAAAGCCATATTTAAATTTAGTGGATTATACCAGGGGTGTTCAGTCCTGATCCTGAAGGGTCCACTTTCATACAGGGTTTAGCTCAGGGGTGTCCAAACCTATTCCTGAAGGGCTACTGTTTTGCAGGGTATAACTCCAACCCTAATCAAATATTCTTCAGATTCACTAGAACAGGGGTGCCCAAACTTGGTCCTGGAGAGTCAAGCTCTTACTAGGCATACTAGAAAATTCCTGGCAAGTTGGGGCTAAACTCTGCGGGACACAGCCTCTTCAGGATCGTTTGGGAACCCCTGCACTAGAACATAAGTCTTCAACCCTGCTTCTAGAGACCCACTTTCCTGCAGAGTTCAGCTCTAACCCCAATGAAACTCACCTGAACCAGCTAATCAAGGTCTTTGGATCACTTGAAAATTCACAGGCCAGGTGTGCTGAAGGAGATCGGAAAGAAACTTTGCAGGACAGTGGGTCCAAAGGAGCAGAGTTGAAGACCTATGCCAGGGATAGGCAGTGTCAGTCCTGGAGTGTCAGTGTCTTGCAGAGTTTAGCTCTAACCTCAATCCAACACACCTGAACAAGCTAATCAAGGTCTTCAGGATTACTAGGGCTACAAGCAGGTGAGGTTTTTTTTTTTCAGGGCTGGAGCTAAACTCTGCAGGACATCAGCATGCCAGGACAGATGTTGCCTATCCCTGATCTATGCGCTGGGACAGGGGTGCCCAAACTTGGTCCTGGAGTGCCGGAGTCCTGCAGAGTTTAGCTTCAACCCCAATTAGACACACCTGAACCAGCTAATCAAGTTCTTACTAGACATGCAAGAAAGTTCCTAGTAGACATGTTGAGGCAAGTTGGATCTAAACTTTACAGGACACCGACCCCCAGGACCAAGTTTGGGCACCCCTGCACTAGAAACTTACCAGCACAAGTTTTGAAGGTGGTTGGTGCTAAATTTTGCAGGACGTTGGCCCTCCAGGAGCAGGATAATTAGACATCCCACTTTAGCTCTAACACAGCTGTCTGAAAGTTTCTACCAGTCTTGAAGACCTTGATTTCAGGTGTGTTTAATTAGGCTTGGAAGTAAATTCTGCAAGAAGTTTGCTATCTAAGACAGTGGTTCCCAAATCCTTGTTCTGGAGAGCTTTCAACACTCAACATTTTTGACACATCTCTTGTATGACACGCATTTGAATGTTTTGTCTTGGAGCCTTTACTAATGAGCTGATGAGTTGCATCAGGTGTGTTTGATTAGGGAGACATCTAATATGTGCAATGTTGGGGGGGTATCCAGAAACCAGGATTGTGAAACACTGATCCAAGGGTGGGACACATTTCAGTTGGCAACAAACCTAAATCTTTGCTTCACAGTTTTAATTTGTCTTACTCTTGACTAAGGTATGTAGGCCCAACAAACATGGTTACCTATTAGCATCTGTGCTGGATGTAAGAGTACACCAGTGCTGTAGACTGGTAGATATACCTTACAGCTTACAAGGTAACCAAGGATTGAAAGTAGTATTGCTGTTGTCAATCATGTACACAGCATTTTTATTCTTATAAGTTGTCACCTTTTCTGTCTTTTCTTTTTGGAACACAGTGTTGTTCAGTGATTTTCGAACTGTTTACATGAAACCTTTTTGGGCCAGGATGATCCGTCCAAGCTTGGACGATGCTTTGAATTACGTAGCTCTGTACTATATTTTGGCTAATTTGTCTAAAATACTATGTTTAAAACTTACTGAATGTTAGGATGTAAAAATTCTCCATCTACCCTTTGGATTTTCACATAAGTTATCTGAGAAAAGGATGAAGCGAGAATGCCCTCATCAACTTAATTTTGTTACAAAAGAATTTTAAATTCATACCCCTGGATCTTCTACTGAAAAGCAAGCATAGTTGATGTTGTGGGCTGAATGGATCAGTTTTACTGCATAACCTCATTTTGGTGCTGTGAAAATCAAATGTAGTTGTATGCTCACTGTCTCCATCAAGATGAAACACTTCCTCGCATGTAAGAGGAGTTTATTAGACTGTACAAAGGAAGAAATAAACTACATGAATCAACGCTGACATCTCTTTAATGTCATTCAGAGCATAAATGTGGTGTCACAGAATTTCAGAAGTTAAAACGATAAAGGCTTAATAATCAGCAAATGTCATTTGAAATAAGTTATCCTGCATGATTGTGTGTTCCACTGCCAAGGAACTTACATTGCTGGCATGTAATGAAGACCTGCTAGGAATCAATGACTTAACACATGCGGTGCGTGAGACAATGAAGACAAGAAACAGGCAATATTCATGCTAAAACAAAATGAAACCTATATAGGAAAAGAAAGGACTTAATAGAGAACTGTAGGGGAGCCGTGTGACCATTACAAGCGAAATTATTTATCGTCATAGTTCCCCAAATACAGAAATGTACTCTCCATGATTACGCAACCAGTGAAAATCCCTAAAATATTACATGTGAATTCTTTACTATTACGTCGCAACATAACTTGTATTAAATATAAGGCAAACTGTAGTGAACATTTCTAAGCTAGTCTTACAGAAGGTCCAGAAACTCTCAAACACTTCACTGGTTTTCACATTCACAGCAAATCAAAGAAAGCCATGCATAAAACTTGATTCGTACTAGGCGATTATATCATGTAAAAGAGCAAAAGACAACTCAGTACAATACTTGATAATACTGTTAGTGTTCTTTTGAAAAAGAGGCTGATGGCTACAGACGCCAGCTCATCTGCTCCCTCTGGTGGTCATTACAAACATGCCAATATGTCTTGACTGTTCCCATTCAATCCATCCTACTGTATATAGTTTGTAAAATCAGCATTAGTGAATCCCAAATCCTAGTGTTTCCAAATGGCACACTATATCTGAGGTGTTTAGGCTAATATTGCCCATAAGGCCCATGGAAGTTTGTGACAATTCTCTAACAAATTTTCAATTATTTAGAAAAAGCAAGTAATGCAAGGCCAAAACTGCCAAAGCAGTCATTGCATGTATAATCCTTAATATTTAAAATAAAAAAGTTGTAATAAAATTGAAGTACAGTACTACATTTAAGTATATATAATTTTCACAAGCAAATTTAAAAGGTTTCTGTTTCAGAATTTTATAACGTGGTCATTAACATTTGGTCTGTGTTCAAAATTGAATACTATACTGTATATCTTACTAGTTTGCAGTATACATTGTATACTATGTACTTTTACAAAGAGTATGTAAAACAGTAGGTTTTATTTTGCACATTTTAACTAGAATATGAAATGATCAAGTGCTTAAAGGTTTAATTCAGTGGCGCCAAGTCAAGCGCATTGAATTGTGGTTCAAAGTTCACATTGATTAATACAAGTTTGGGGTCAGCAGTTTTTTTTTTTTTAATGCCACTTTTTCAGCAAGAACACATTAAAATGACCAAACTCAACAAAAATATGAACCATTTTCAACACTGATGATATCCTGAGCAGCAAATCAGCGTATTGTGATGGTTTCTTTATTCTGCATTGCATCACTGGAATAAAATGCATTTTAAATTTTTTAATTCACATAGAAAGAAAATATAAAATGTATTATTATTTTTAATATTACTCTACTTTTGATCAAATAAATGCAGCCTTGGTGAGCATAAGAGGCCTTTTCAAAAACAAAAACACCGACCCCAAACTTTTGAATGCTAGTACATGTATCTTACGTACTGCAGCAGTAAGAATAGTATGCTGGTGTGCTATTTTGAACACAGCCGGTCTTACTACATACAATCGAGACGATCATTTTATTGCATACGAGTATGCAAATTGGGGTGCTGCATATGTATACAATGCTAATTTCAACATTCAGAATGTTTCAGTGGATGGCGAGTGATCCACATAATACCTCAAAACTGAATCATCAAGATTCTTGGAAGAAACATTAATAAAGGGAATGCTCATAAGGGAATATGTGTTGATCCTATAACCCTTTCAGCCCATCACTCTTTTTGTTTCTCCTAAGAAAACAGAACCACAGGCGTCCTCTATTGTTCATCTGTGGTCTCATCCTTTCAATGAAAAGAGCCTCACTAAGACATCTGCCACATCAGCAGCCAGCCGGGACGCGCCGTATAATGCTGCTTTTCAGTGCTTCTGGCTTCAGGCCTCTGGTGATTCGTGATGGCTCTATGGAAATGTCTGAGTGACCGAATCAAAATACTGAAAAGTGTTCAAATTTCCAAAATACTTAACCGTTAAGATGCCTAAAATACGATGAAGTGCATCAAAGTGCATACATTTGAAGGGACAATGGAAAATTAGCTGTTTCTTTACTCATCCTCAGACCATCCAAGACATATGTGACTTTTTTTTTCTCTTCAGTAGAGCAATAAATAAGATTTTTACCTGAAATCATGGTGATTCATAAAATGCAAGTAAGCAGCTGGCCATTTTTGGGATTTAAAAAATAGCATATTAAGGAACACAAAATTAAAACCCGTGGCTCCTGACAATATATTGATGTCTTATGAAGCAAAACAATCTGTCTGTGCAAGAAACTAAACATTATCAGGGTTCGTACAGATACTGTAAAAATAAATTCCAAGACTTTCAAGGACTTCGAGCACTACTTTTTGGATTTGCAAGGACTTCAATCAGATCTCACGTATGTCTTCTATTTCAAATTCTATAAAAGAGAAATAAATAAAAATATACTACTAATAATGGCAAAAATAAAGTGAAGCACACACATGCGAAGTATTACAAAATATACAACACTTTTACTAGTAAAACCACAGTTAATTTTCTTAAGGAATTTGTATGTTTGTACTAAATTGCTTTTTTTCTTTGTTTTGTTTTTATTATTGTACTGCCTTAAAGTCCCCCGTAGTGAAAATCCAGATTTTTATGTTGTTTGTCTATGTGGTGTTTTTATTATGGTTTTAGACAAACCATGTGCCAGTCCATTAATCAACACCATTGCTGTGTATTTTCTCCTTAAAACTATAGTTTCCCAAAGGCTGTCCCAGAAATGCACTCTGAAACAGCCCTTTTTTTGCTACATCACAAACTTTAGTAACCAATCACGTCAAAGGATAGATTCCTATCATTAGCATGCAAAATATACCAATAGGATTATCAGCACAAAACCACATATTAAATGGAGCATTTAATGGAGCATATCAAGCATTAAAGAGAGGACAACCTCTAGGCGCTAACCTCTAACTTGAAAAATAAAAGTCACAAACTAGACTGCATTCGAGCCTTCAAGGGATTTTGAGTAACTTTAATACATGTTACAGTATCCACTGTAGTTGTCCGCTAGTAAAAACATAGTTTTCACACGAAAAAAAAAAAAAGAAAAACATTTAAATATGTCATTTTGATTACAGGGGGACTTCAATGATTTGATGGTTTCTGCTGTTTAAGGAAAAAAAAAAAAACGTTCACGTTCTGAAGTCCCGATCTGAATAACGATTTGCGAACCATCAGTTCAAATCACGTATCGTGAATCTTTTGATTTAAAACACTCCATCTGAATCATTCAATTCATGAAATGAGTCACAAACCTATTCCGAACTAAATAAAATGTTTCGCAATACATGAATTGAAGTTCCAATCTAAGTCAAATGTTTCACAATACGTGAAGCTCCAATCTAAATCTGTCAATCATTTAGTGATGCAATGGTTTAACTGATTTGGAGATTCGAAAAGTGAATGGCTCTTTTAATTTGATCTGGTTTTTACTAGCGAAATTGCTTGAAATTAATGATCAAAGTCATGAGTTTAAATCAATTGGAGCAGTGTAAATGACTCCGTTGATTTGGTTGATCTGTGCCTCTTTTAGCTTCTTCAGCCATGTTTACACAACTCTCAGTACTACTACTTTCTTAGCTTGATTTGTTTTCTGACATTACTTGAAATGAGCAAAAAGTTAATTTATAAGTGTTTTAATTAAGTGAAATTTCTATGAAAAAATATGTGCTTATTGACAAAATTAAACACTTATTTCATAGATACATTCTTTTAATAATTCAAGCACCTCTTCAGGAATATTACTAATTTACCAGCCTTATTTTAATTTCAAAAAGTCAAATATAAGTACTTTAAGTACCTCGTAGAACCCTGCATTATTTGCCACATTATTACCTGTGTTAAAAGGAAAGTCAGATTTTAATTTTTTTTTCTTGCATGAACTGGTTCTTTATAATGATGTGAAAAGTGGATGGTTTACATGTCTAAAGCATATGAAGTAAACAAACTAGTCTTTATAAGCTCACCTGTTTACATAATTAATAAGAAACCGTAAATATGTTTATTTGGCCCCTTCACTGAAGTGTTCGTTTCACACATGCGCATATCAGCAGCTAATCTCTCTTTGGTCCAAGTCGAACTGTTTCCTCAGTTCAGTGACTGTTGGAGGAATCAATTACACTGGTATTTTGGCTCATTTCGAATTGTAATGACTGTCAGGTGAGTTAAGATTAAGTAACTTGTATATCTGTGCGGCTTGAGTCGTGAATTGTTTCAGATGGTTCAGTTAAATTTTGTAAACTGTTTCAAGTAAATTGCCAAAAAGAACCGGTTCAAAAAAAATATTTGTTTGTGAACCAGACATCACTTGTTTACCTGAAGCTCTGGATTACAGGTAATAATGTTTGGTTTCTTACACAGACTGATTGTTTTGCTTAAGACCTTAATATATCATCAGGAACCACAGGTATTCATTTTGTCTTGCCTTATGCTTCGTTTTGACTCTCAAAGCGATAGCCGTTGGCTTGCATTTTATGAATCACCAAGCTGAAAATCAGTTTCAGCTAAAAATCTTCTGAAGAAAGTCACCCACATCTTGAATGGTCTGAGGGTGAATACATTGTCATTTTCCTTTTTGGCTGAGCTATTCCTTTAAAAAAATATTCTGGATAAAATAATGTTGACTTGTCTTGTGTTGACCACACATACTTGTATTTTACCTAAAGTATTTCTTTGAGATTTGTGTGATTCTTTTTTCAAATGTAATGGTGCTTTCACACTTGTCACTTTGTTTCGGAACCTGGCAGGTTTCCCCCCTGCTCAAAATTATAAATTAATATAGTCACAGAATCCCGGAAAATAAACCGTGGAACTTTGACCAATGAGAGGGCAGTTTAATCGCACGTGACTTGTATCAACACATTTGGTCCGTTTACAAAATTTGCTGTGTGAAAGCGAACCGCACCATAAAAAGCAACATTGTAATCATTTTAATCCCCGTTTTGGAACAAAGCAATCGATCTACAGGTGTGAAAGCACCCTAAGATTGTATACTAATTCTTTTTTTTGGAACTTTTATATAAAAGATTGTATGCCAATTTGATTACGTTCAATATGACATAATTGATGCACCCTGTGACTAACATATTGGATGTTGTCATCTCATTAGAAGTAGAGTCTGTCTGAGATGACTGCAGGAAGGTGGGTCATTATCTGCATGCGAATCCACCAATGCGGCTCCATGGGGCTGTAGCGCGTGTACGGCCGCTTGGACATGATGGCATCCGCGATGTCGTCTAAAACCGGATCAATCTCTCGCTGGCCACTGCCGCAGTAGGAGCGCATGAGAGCCATGTACTGCTCAAAATGAGCTTTCCCATAGTCCTCCTGGACATCGGGGGGGCGCCTCCTTCCAGAGCTTCTCTGCTGTTGTTGTGACTATGTCACGTGTCAGGATGCCCGTGGCCACGATAAAGTTTCCGGGCTCAATGACGGAAACTTTAACGCCCCAAGCCTTCATTTCATACCTGAGACAGTCAGAAAAAGCCTCCACTCCGTATTTGGATACGCAGTAAGGGGATCGGAGGGCGTTTCCCATTCTGCCGTACATGCTGGCGATGTTCACCACACGACCTGTGACCAAAAGACAAAAAAAAGTTTAATATTTTTACCATTTTAAATAAATGTTTTCTATATGAATTTATTTCATATAGATTAGCTGATTGGCATGTCAACATATTCTAATTGGTTGAGATAGTGAATTGGTGGGTTTTTGTTAAATGTGAGCCAAAATCATCACAATTAAAAAACCAAAGACTTAAACTACTTCAGTCGTGTGCACTGAATTTATTTAAACACGAGTTTTTTTTGAGTTGAATTACCGAAATAAATGAACTTTTCCACGACATTCTAATTTATTGAGATGCACCTGTATATATAATAAATAAATAAAAATTCATATAATAAATGAATTAAAATTCATTACAACCTAAAATGAAGGCACAAATCAAGAAATTGAGGCATTTAGATGTAGGCCTATTTCCCGCTATTTAATTCAGCTCAGAGGGAAATGAATGCATTTAACTTGCAGTTACAAATGCAAAAAGTAACATTTTGTTATTTTAAACAAAACATTGAATACTGATATTTACATGTATTTTTAAAATGAATACACTTTACATGTGAAATCAATATTAGAAGTCTTTTAATATTTACAGTAAGTCACTGTTAAGTAAGTGAGTTAGTGCGATTGAACTGAATCATTTAACGGGTGATTCATTGAAGAACGAAACACCGTCAAGTTGCTCCAAGACGCAAAACAGTGCTGTGGCTGTGTTTGGAATGGTCATTTGTTGGCGAAATACAGCAAAAACAGGCAATATGCTGTCTAAAACGTAAGTCTCTTAATATTAACTTCTTGTTTATTGATGAACTGTTGCTTAAAATCAGTATCACATTTGTGATCCTGCTGAAACACTCTTCGGTTGACATTGACTAACTTTCTGTGTGTCACAGAGAGAGAATGAAACAATCAACATAAATAGCACTTAGTCTTTCACAAAACTTAGGGACATCATAACTAACCACTATTAATTTATGGTCTTGAACATGTCCAGCGTTTATCGGTTTGTGCATCAGTAATAATAGTCCGTGGGGAAACAGTGTTCCGTGTGTAGTTACAGTAAATGGACTAAACGATGATTTTTATGTATTCGAGTTACTCGAGGAATCGTAGGAACAGCCCTATCCACAAGTTTCCGGGGGGCGCTACTGTAAACATGAACGTGGGTACAACTTCCGGTGATGCATCCTTCATAAAAGGAGCGAAGCAAGAACACATCCGGGGATTTGAATTGTACTTGGCTAGATGTGAACTTTGAATTGGAACAGTACTTGGGTGAACAATGATGACGTTTCACAAGTCCACAAGAACAAGTACAGACAAGAACGCATATTGAGAAACGGCTGAAGACACGAGAGATGAACTAATCAATTCTCTTTCCGGCACAGACTGCATAGGTTAAGCTTATGGGGCTGTCACGTGATGAACAAACGACTCAAACCCGAAAACTTGTCAGATAAGAGGTGAGGTGAACTAATCATAGACTAAAGACCCAGGTAAACAATGAATTAATCTTTTCTGTTTCTTATAGCATTATAGTTTTGTCTTGTTTGTAGTGTGATCAACGTTTGTGTAAGCAGTAGATGTGTTAGGGAAGTAACACGTAACATTTTAATTACATTTTGCTAAAATGAACAAAATGACTCAAAAAAAGATTCGCTCATTTTGCTAAATGAGACTCAAAGGTCCGAGTCGGTAAAATGATCCGAACTTCCCATCACCCCCTTCCCATCACTCAGAAACGAGTGGCGTAGAAACGGTCCTCGTCCGCCCCTGCAGCCTATCTATAACGCATGCCGAGGGCCGGCTCTACGTCACATCTTGTGACGTAACCTCGACTTAGCTTTTCAACCCGGAAGAACGAAGTTGCTCAGAAAAATAAAAAAATAACCAATTTCCACTTTTTGATAACATTTATGAGTGCTATTAGTGTTTTTACTGAAATGCAGTCTGTACATATCTGTTCACATCTCAAAAAAATGTGTTCTGGGGTTTCATGACCCTTATGTGCTTACATATTTTACCATATGTAATATGTAAATTCCTTTGAAAATGAGAAAAAATATCTAATAAAAATATAAATTTCAATAAATAAAAATAAAAAAATAAATGAAAAAAGAATTTAATGGATTACATATGGTAAAATATATAAGCACAGAAATTATATATATTTTTAAATATGGTTTTTCTTTTCTCAACATTTTTTTTTTTTTAAATTATGAAGCATCAGTGTCAAAATAATGTACCATGGTGCCAACAAAAATGAAAAATGTATATAATGGAATGGAAACATTGGGTCATGAAAATCACAACTGTTTGTCAGGCCACACACTCCAAAGTCCATTTGCTTTAACCATTGATCCATTCAGATCCAAACATTCCTTTAATTCAGTGAAAGACTAACAGGAGTGGAAACTGTAGAGAAACAATAAAGGGGTCATCGGATGCAAAGTTCACTTTTACATGTTGTTTGAACATTAATGTGTGTTGGCAGTGTATGCACACATCTATCCTATAATGATAAAAATCCATGCAGTAAAAATAATATATATATATTTTTTTTTAAATCGAGCCATTCTCCGATGGTGTGGTGTCACACCGACAGAGGCCGCTCCCACGATAGTTGATTGACATGAGCGTCTTACCTCAGATCAGCTGTAACAGTCCGACCTCTTTGTTTTGATGCCGGAGCAGGGATGTAAGTTAGACAAGAATATCTCAGATTGAGCGATTGAGGTGTTGTGTTGCTGGATGTAATAATGAATATAGTGGTCATCATTTACTCCCGACATCTGAGCCGCTGAAGATGCAGTAGATTACATTTGTTTGTGAAGGGACTGCACCTCCTGATCTACATATATCCGTCTATGTTCACGCGAATCATTTGTGATCCAGCTTCACTTACAGCAAAAGTGATTATAAGGCTTTTTTTAAATGAATCTATACGATCGGCTTTCCTAATAATGTGCTAGTTAGCAAGTTTAGCAGCTAAATGCGGCTAAAGTAAAAAGGCTCGTCACTCCACAGAGAGAAGAGAGGGGCGGGGTGAGCAGAGCTCATTAACATTTAAAGCAACCTCGACCAGAACACGATGATTTTTGCAGAGCTGATTTTGGCAAGGTAAAAAAGGTGTTATTTACACTACTATTAAGACATTTTAACCAAAGCATGTTATAGACGTTTCATTAAGATCCTAAAGAATCATATCATCTTGTGGAAAACGGGCATCCGATGACCCCTTTAACATTTGTCTGCAAACTAAACTGAGTAAAACTCAGACAAATTACATATTATCTATACCCGAAAGTTCAACACAACCAAAAGCAGGTTGACAGCACTTGGACTGCGTGTTCATAGGCTGAAGGTGTGTAGTTATTTTACCTTTAGCCCTGCGGATGAGAGGCAGGAAGGCTTTGGTTACTCTGATGGTGCCCCACAGGTTGACCTCTGAAACCTGCTTGTATGTGTCCATGGTTGTGAACTCCACTTCACCGAATGTGGAGATACCAGCATTGTTGACCACAGCCCAGAGACCTGCAAGATAGAATCACAAACCCGCTCAAACTCACTGATCAGGCATTCCGATTAAACTCACACAGCTGTGAACAAAACCAATATTAAAATGGTTTTGCTCGCCATTTTAAATCATTAAACTGAATAGCTCATTGCACCTTCAAAAATAAGATGGATCTGTAATACTGACAGCTAGTGGTTGAATTGGGTACTGCAGATCAAATTCAAAATATTGGACAGCGTTGTTTCTTCTCAGACTTGACGCTCACATGTGATGCCAGATTTTTAGGTCAGGTACAATCTGCAATCTCTGACCTAGTTTGTTTGCAGGCATCCTTTGCTGCAATATGCTGTGTTTTCTGCCAAGTGGCAACCCGGGGCGTCGAAATACCACTGGGTAAATTGGCAGTGGGCGGAGTCACAGAACAAAACAAAAACAGACATTCTGACATGGAACCATATGGAGCGAGGTGGCAATTTGTAGCTTGAATGTGTGAGGCATCTAGTATCATTCACTTTTAGTTATTTTTGATGTACAAAAACAGTCCGTTGTGCTGATTTATAAAGCAAACTGGTACAATTTTAAATTTACAGTATTGTCAGAGTTGCAGACTGATTTATATTCACATATAATGTATTCACCCCCTTGTCATCCAAGATGTTCACATCTTTCTTTCTTCAGTCGTAAAGAAATTATGTTTTTTGAGGAAAACATTTCAGGATTTTTCTCCATATAATGGACTGATATGGTGCCCCGATTTTGAACTTCCAAAATGTAGTTTAAATGCGGCTTCAGAAGATCCCAAATGCAGTTGTAAACAATCCCAGCCAAGAAAGAAGGGTCTTATCTATCGTAATGATCAGTTATTTTCATTTTAAAAATGCAATTTAAATACTTTTTAATCTCAAACACTCGTCTGGTCTTTCTCTCCCTGAACTCTGTATATTCTGGCTCAAGACAGTTAGGGTATGTCGAAAAACTCTGATCGTATTTTCACCCTCAACTTCAAAAATCATGTCAAAATCATCCTACATCACTGCAGAAGTACCGACCCAGTCTTTGCAAAGTGAACATGCAAAGAAGATCAAACACCCTTAACAAAAAAAAAAAAAAAAGTAAAACAGCGATATAGGACGATTTTAAAGTTGAGGGAGAACATGAGATGGGAGTTTTTCGACATACCCTAACTGTCATGAACCGGAATGAAAACAGTTCAGGCAGAGTAAGATAAGATGAGTGTTTGGTGTATATAAATTGTATTATTTTGATTAAAATAACCAATCGTTTCGCTAGATAAGACCCTTCTTCCTCGGCTGGGATCTTTTACAACCGCATTTAAACTGCACTTTGGAAGTTCAAAATCAGGGCACCATATCAGTCCATTATATGGAGAAAAATGCAAAAATGTTTTCCTCAAAAAACAATTTCTTTATGACTGAAGAAAGAAAGATGTGAACATCTTGGATGACAAGGGGGTGAGTACATTATATGTCAATCTTTGTTTTGGAAGGGGACTTCTCCTTTAAGCTGACAGTTTTATTTTGTGATGGATTTCAGTATTACCATGGGAGGATGTATATGGAAATCGGTTTCTACCACCGAATACAAAATAAAACAGTAATTGGATTTTATTTTCTTCTCAGAATTTTGGCGTAAACTTGAAATTAACTTATTTTTTTATTCGGTAAATTTATTTTATTTTATATTCAGCCAGAAAATTTTCCAATTAGTTTCAAAAGCAGGACTTTTATTTTGACAATCATCTTCACTGCTGATCTTGCTGGTTTATTATTATTTATTTATTTTTAGACAATTATCCATAAGTAGAGCTGTTAATAGAATAAAATTACTTTAAGTGATCTAAAGTTTTCCAGCTTTGGAAACCAAAATGTCAGTACAGTAATTCTACTGCATGAAATATTATTGCGTTAAATACACTGAATTCATATCTAAAGTTCGACCTCCCTGTATTGTAGCATTCTTAGACCCCCTATTGCCCTCTTGTGGTCTCATGAGGTCCCTAAGCCCAAGTTTGAAAACCCCTGTCCCCAAAAACACATACAACAACCTGCTTGTATTTTGAACAATAATATTCTTAATGAATCTAGGGTTACTGAATGAACACACACCCCCCTGTAAAATTCAGTATCAACCAGTGGCGGCTACTGGTCTGTCAAATAGGGGAAGCTCATTTTCGGCCTACATCATAAAATTGTCTATTTATTTATTCACAAGAATGTGCCTTATTGTCATAAGTAAGTCACAATGCAAACAATCGTAAAAAAAAAAGCTTTAGTTTTATTATGCAAAATATGATGTATTTTTTCTTTTAGTCAGATGCTACTATATAGTATAAATATTTTGCAGTTTAAATAAGGTTATTATGGAGATTTATTTATTTATTTATTTATAAAGTATTTTAATAGAAATATAAGGTTTCATTATGTTATGTTAAAATTTTTCAAGATTACTATATATATATATATATATATATATTTATATTAATTTATAGTCATCCTCCATGTTAATATTTAATTTAATGTATATAATATATATATATATATATATATATATATATATATATATATATATTGATTACTACATTAAATATTAACATGCATGAATGAATGAACGATCTAAAAAAATATTAAACTCTGTAAAAGTGAAACAAGGAATGTGGTGTATAATTGTGTGAAATGTATGATGAAAATCAAGCAATTTCGCCAAGCAAATATAAAGAAATAGGTTGCAGCAGTTTTTATTTCGACTGAACTTGAGAAATCCGCGATGGGACTGAGCGCGAATAGCTTCAGCGATTCCTTATAGTACAAAATCGCTGTCAGTCAAAAGGAGATGCAATCTTTCGACAGACCCGCCAATCATCACGCAGAAGCTCGGAGTCCAGGCCAGCCCACTCCTCATTTGCTCCTCATTCACCCCCAGAGACGCTGAGCGTCCGTGGGCGGGAAATAATCGCAGCGTTTATCCAATGACCGTCTAGTTTCAAAGCACTGAAAAAAAACGTTCAAAGCAGCCGCATTGAAGTCAATGGACGCTGGGCTTCAACGGGGAAACGCACTGTGACGCTACGGGAATGTATGAGAAGAAAATCAAGTCAGCCGACCTGCTATATCTAACTGATTCTGAACGAACTCGTCTTTGAGACGAACGTTTTCTAACGCATTTTTAGTCAATAAAATGTTAATACAATAGTACATAATTTGACCATTAATTTTGTGACATTATAGCGGAAGCTGAGCTTCCCTTGCAGTCTTAAAGAAATCGCCACTATCAACGTCCACACAACTTTATTTTTTATAGCATTTAATTATTTATAGCATCATATTTAAGTGTTTACATCAAGGAGATAACACAAGGATCGTACAGCTTCAGTTCAGACTTTGAGTCAGTAAATAGTAGTGCGTTTAGTAAACTAATCGGCCGTTTTACAGTGTGCCATATTTTTAGGAAAATTTATGATGTTGGTTATTTCTGTTTGGTCGGCAGCACAAAGATCCACTTGAATGGTTTATAGCAGGTATAAAGAGTGATGAACAATCATTAAACTATATAGCCGTAACTGGTGGGAGCGGTTTAGTGTATGGTGTGGTGTGGGCGGAGTGACACAGTGACTGAGAGCAGGGGTACGGGGGTCATTATTATCGCTAATGTATTATTATCTTTAGTGTTTTTTAGCTATCCCCACCTGAACCGTCCTTCAGATTAATGATTGTTCATCACTGTTTACACCTGACAGAATCCAAACAGTAGATCTGGGGACTAAAAATCAAACACACACAGAAAATAATGAACAGCATAAATTGTTGCAACAAAATTGACTAGTTTACAAAATGCATAAAAATTCACTGACATTAAGCTGTATGATCCATGTGTAGTCTCCTTGATTTAATCACTTGAATGTGCTTAAATATGTTTTATCTAAAACGGAGCTTCTTATAATCTGCGCAGTTATCACATAGGTCTATTAACAACAACAACAAAAAAAAAAGGCATTAAATGCATTTAACAATTTTTACGACATCACACAAAATCAAATATATTTATAATGTATTTTATATTGTATATATATTTTATAATGTAATTTATTCCTGTGATCAAAGCTAAATTTTCAGCACCATTACTCCAGTTTTCAGTGTGAAATGACTCTTCAGAAATCATCTAATATGCTGATTTGTGAAACTTTGTGAAACTTTTTAATAATAATAGTAGTAATAATAACAATAATAATAATAGCATAATAATAATTATTATTATTATTATAATAATAATAATTATTATTATTATTATTATCAATATTTAAAACAGTTGAATACATTTTTTTCCAGGATTCTTTGAATTTAAAGATCCAAAGATCTGCATTTATCTGAAATAAAAAGCTTTTGTAACATTATACACTATACCATTCAAAAGTATAAAATGAATGACAGAATATAATACTTTTTTTTTTTTTTATCAAGAATGCTTTAAACTGACAAAAAGTAACATACATGAATAATGTTACAAAATATTTCTATAATAAATGCTTTTCTTCTGAACTTTCTATTCATCAAAGAAACCTGAAGATATAATATTATAATATTAGTAATAATAAATGTTTTTTGAATAGCAAATTAGAATATTAGAATGATTTGTGAAGCGAATTCTTTAAAAGAAGAGAATTCTTTAAAAAAAAACATTAAAAATCTTACTGTTCAAAAACTTTTGACTGGCAGTGAAATTTTGTATAAAAATAAGAAAATATATATATATATATATATTAAAATAAAAAAAGCCTTCACAAAAATGGAAAAACACTCAGAAACAGAGAACCATAATGCTCCACACTTTGTGTTTTTCTTCATCATACTTTTTTTTTTAAAAGTAGTTTTCTTGCAAATAAACTACACCTTGATTCCAGCCACACCAGATGTTCAATAAATAAATAAATGAATAAATGAAATAAAGCTGAAATATAAATAAAAAAATATTATATAAAATATAAATAGAACTAATAAATATTAGAAAAATAATTTCAAAAATGAAAACAAAAAATATTGCCTTGGCAACTAATTAAAATATAATAAGTTGATATACAGAAATTACTATAACTAGAAATTAAAATAAAAAAGTTAAAAAAAAATGTTTTTATGGTACAAGTTATAGAAAAATTTAATTACAGTGGACGTATTAAATATAAATGTATATTTTTGTGTGTATGTGCGTGTTTATTAAAATAAATAAATAAATAATAATATATATATATATATATATTTTTTTTTTTTTGTATAAACACACAAACTTTTTTTTTTTTTTATACACTGCTCTGAAATCTCCCCATTTTCCATCATGATCTTTGAACTCCCCATCCTCTATGAACTTCGTAAAACCCTCACCTTTCTCTGAGTCTTCCAGGTTGGCAGTCACAAACTGGACAGCCTGAGAGACCTGCTCCTCATTGCAGACGTCCAGCTGCACAACCTTCAGCTTCTCTGAATGAAAGTTCTCCAGTTCCTTTGCACCTTCTCCATCCTTCCACACACAGAAGGGCATTTACAATGTACACACAATTGCTCATTATAATGGGAGTAATTTAGTTTATTCTCTATTCTTAAAAAAAAAGTTTAGATCAAGTTTAGATCATAATATATACATGAAAGTGACATAATAATTTGGTCATACTGCTAGAATTGTGAAAAGCTCTGACACAAGGCCAACTGAATCTTGTGAAATGTATTGCATAACCTTCAGCTCCTTTGACTTAAGTCCTGCAGCATATATGTTTATATATAAACTGCAGCTCAGGAGAAGCTGAGTTGTACATTACAAGAAAAGCTGAACCATTACCTTAAACAGACAACCTGCAAACACCGTGAAGCCAAGCTTATGAAAATGCTTGGCCAAAGCGAGTCCAAATCCAGTGTCACAGCCGGTAATGAGCACAGCTTTCTTTTCAACCTACAAAGGAAACATTATGTAATATTACTTTCATAAAGTCACGGCATTACTGGGCAACTGCAGCCCAACGTGCCAACAATTCACAGCGCTTCTAAGAATAAAACGGGCCTCATCTGAGCTGCAATTCCTAAAATGTGTTACTAAATCAGTGCTATTCAAACTCTGAGTAATCGATACAAAAATAAGCATTTAAAAAAAAAGAAGAAAGCAGCTCAATTCAATGATAGAAAGATGGCGTAAATGGCATAAATTTTATAGAAGTAAAATAACATCACAGCTATGCATTATTAGTTAGTATTTCAATAAAATAAAAATAAATATACAATATTTGCATACAATATTTGCATGCACCGAGACCAATTTCTATCTGATAAAAACATATTTTCTTTGTATAAAAATATATATTTATACAGTTTTAGAATTTTTATATTTTATAAATAAAAATAAAGCACTACATTTCCTGGAATTTTGTGGATGCCATTATATTCCATGTTTTCAAAGCTTGGAAATCAGTTATAAAATTCTGATATGACTACAATTTTAATGACAATGCAAGTCCATGAGTGTTGAAATGCAAAATGGATTGCATCTATAATAAATAAATAAATAAATAAATCACAGAAATTCATATGCCAATCACTAGGGCTCTATATAAGGTAAATATACATCATTATTAATATATTTTATAGCACACAAATATACATATATTGTAAAATGTACTATTTATACCACACATGCACTGCATATTTCAAGGTTTCGGGTTTGATCTTGAAAACTTGTACCTCTAGTTTGATGGCAATAATACAAATCCTGCATAATGAATGTGCATTATTACCATAAATAAATAAAAATAAATACAAAACGCACAGAACTGATAATGCTCATCACTAGGACTCTATATAAGGAACAAAATTATTAATATATTTCATGGCACGCACACACATACCATGCATACTAGATAACGCACCATTTATACCACAAATGCATGCATGGTGATAACAGAAATCCTTGTGCCCTTTACTTTATTGTCATTAAACTGGAGGTACAACGATCCAAAATCAACAGAGGCTGAAACATTCTTTTATGCATCTTAGAATTAAATAACTAGTACACTAACTTACGTTACTGTAGGATGGAACGTGTAAGTTTTAGGTGAGTGTAATATATAATGTGCAAAGTGAGTGCAAGACAAATTTCGGACAATAAAACATGACATCATACAGTATATACCACAATATATGTTGTTTGTACTGTACTTCACCTTCACTGTCCCGCGGGGCAGTCGCGGCATGGCCACGTACAGCACGAAAAGCGCGTACATCAGCACGATGCACTCGGTGACGCTCGCCTCCGGGAAGCCACAGCATCGCGCGAAGAGGTTGAGCACGGACGGCAAGCCGAAGCCCAGGATGAGCGTTAGAAACACCGAAAACGCGACAAGAACCGCGACCCTCAGCATCGGCAGCGCAGCCATCTTGAACTGTTGACAACTCTGGCGGAGGCGGGGCCGTACAGCCGCTTCTTATGAATTATGCAAATGTACGCAAATTACAGAACGTTTGCCTACTAAAATGAGCGAATGCTCTCGAGGGGCGATGTCGGGTGCATAAATTATGATAATGTGAATAACAGTCCGCTTCAATCAATCAATCAATCAGTAAATACAAAACAATAGTCAACAGGCTATGCACGCATTTTTTTTAAATGAATTAAATTATTGATAATCATTATATTACTTTAACCTAAAAAGCGAACAATTAAAATATCATTTTACACTTTTGATCATAATTTAAATATAAAAAGTTTTTTTTTTTTTTTAATTTCCAATGGAACCATTTATATTTGGTTGAATTTAACTTTATAGAAAACTTGTAAGAGTATTTTTAAAAATTATATGTAGTATGCTTGAACTCAGTGTATTATATTTGTATTATAAAACAATGTATTATAAGTATTATAACTATATATTTTTTTATTAGTGTACAGTATAAACTGCAAACACTTTACCAACCGCTAGATGCCGCTTTGTTTCTGATTAAAATTATTCATAAATAATTTTGCTTGAGATATTCCCTACCACTCAATAGTTTGGGATCAGTAAGACTTGTAATGTTTTTTTGTTTTTGTTTTTTAAGAAAAAAGCATAAGAATTCTCTTATGCTCATCAAGACTGCAACAGTAATATTGCAAAATGTTATTACATTTTAATATACTTTAAAATATAATTTATTCCTGTGATGCCAAATATTTTTATCAGCTGTCACTCCGGTCTTAAGTGTCACACGATCCTTCAATAATCATTTTAATATGCTGATTTATTATCAACGTTGAAAACAGTTGTGCTGCTTAATATTTTTGTAACTTGTGATACTTTTTGTCAGGATTCTTTGATCAATAAAAGAATAAAAAGAACAGCATTTATTTAAAATAGAAAGGTTTTCTAACAATATACAGTACTGTTTAAAAGTTTCGGGTCAGGAAATGTTTATTCTTTCTTTTTTTATTAATACTTAATTCAGCAAGGATGTGTTAAATTAATAAAAAGTGACAGGATAGATTAACATTGTTAGAAAAAAAAAATATTATGTATAAATGCAGTTCTTTTTAACTTGTTATTCATCAAAGAATCCTGAAAAAAGAATCACAGGTTCCAAAAAAATATTTGGCAGCACAACTGTTTGCAACATTGATAATTATAATAATAAATCCGCATATTAGAATGATTTCTGAAGGATCATGTGACACTTAAGACTGGAGTAACAGCTGATGAAAATTCAGCGTTGAATCACAGGAATAAATTATATTTTAAAGTATGTTAAAATAAAAAACATTATTTTATATTGTAAAAAAACATTTTGTAGTATTATTGTTTATTTTCTGCATTTTTGAGCATAAGAGACTTCTCTAAAAAAACATTACAAGTCTTACTAATATATAAGACATACATTAATACAACAATAAAAAAGATTAAATATCCCACATGATCATTTTAAAAGCTTTATTTTTAGCCGGAGCAGACAAAGGCCCTGTAACACTGAATAAAAGGAAACAGGTACAAAAGAAAAACAGACAAAGATATAAAAAAGGAAGATTTGTGAGAATAGATTGTGAATGAGAAGACAATAACAACAACTGTAAACCAGAGAACATAATGTAAACATGTTAAGATAAAACATAAGATCAAGCAGACATTCAAGAACATCAAGCCCTTAAAAAGTGAACATTAAGGCACATAATCAACAACAGGTGATTATGGGAGAGAAAGAGAAGCTTTTGCTTAAAACTATAACCGCTTAAGAATGTAGTTTTATTTAAAAGTGCTGGTATTGGCAACATGATTTGCTCTAGTTAAAGGTGCACTACGTTCCTTTTTTCCTCAGTAAAAAAAACGTCATACCGAAAGAAATGAAAATGACTGTTTAAATGTTTAAAATCATGTACATGTGAGATGAAACACTGCAGTTACGACAGTAGTTTGATAAAAGCTGGTTTATGTACATTGAACATGTCACCTCAGTAGTAGCTGGGTTTTGTATGTAAAATGTATATATTAATCACTGAAAATTGAGAATTTGTACATTGGGATTGGTATTGAAACTATTTCTATTGCATGCTCAGAAATCCACACCACTAGGTGTCAGTATAAGTCCCCAGAAAGAAAAAAAAAGACAAGTTCATCTTTAAAACATGGAAACTTATGAAAGACAAAGCCGGACCAAAACTGATCCGTGAAATCGCATGCGCATTCAGAATTCACATTTTGCATGAGGTTTAAAGGCAAAGTTCTGGCAATAAATGAAGACAAAGAGCGTGATGAGTTAGCAGACTGCGAGTGTTGCATAGTTGAATTCCCCTTAAAATTTCTATGTGTTTTTGACAGTTTGACTTTTTATTTCAGGAAAACGTCAAGCTTTTTCTGAATGTTGTCAAAAGAGTCTATTCCCATGTAGTCGGCCTGGCCCTGTTCCCACCTCTGCTTGCGCTCCGCTGACGACATGAGCGGCTGAACGTGCTCCTCGCTCGCCGCAGCATCCTCCTGTGAACAACACAACAATCCAGGTGATTAAAAACATGACATTAATAATAATAATAATTAAAAAAAAAAGAAATGCTGCTGTGAAAAGGAAAGGATGAGCAGCCGCAGAGGTTTTGTATGAATCTAAATCAGTGGTTCTCAACCAGGTGCCCTCAAGATGACTGAACTGAAGATGATTAAAATGATGTAAAATAAGACTAAACAGGCATTAAAATATGCCAAAACAAGCCACATAAAGATACCTCTTAATTTAATAATTGTACATTTTTTTTTTGGAACAAAAACAGGATTCCCACAGTATCGAAAAACATGGATATATGAGGTACAAAAATTTTGTGTGTGATTTCTAGAGCTGGAAAAGTCATGTCAATAAATTATTAAACAAACAAAAAAAAAAAAAAAATAATAATAATAAAGGTAAATGAATTTAAATGAATTTATACTCTTTTATTGATATGCCAAGGTCTACAAAATGTTATTGATGTAGAAAGTTTTTTTTTTTTTTAATCTAGTAAATTTCAAACAAAATGTCCCTCTTTCAAGAACCAGGACTCTTACAAACAAGCAAACAAAAACAGAAAGATGAATATATGAGACTAGTTTTAAAAGTGAAATTTCTAGACATGGAAAAGTAATGTAAATTTACATATTTAAAATTAATTACACCTGTTCTTGTTATTCTAAACTCTAAAACAAATATCAGACAGAACTTGAAAATTTACTTTGTTTTATTTAGTAAATCCAGTAAATCCTGAAGAAGAAAATGTATACAGTTAAATTAAATGTATTATTTATTTATTTGAAGAAGATCGCAATCTCTAAAGTTTTTATTTATTTATTTATTAATTTATTCATTCATTCATTCCATTAAATCACAAATAACTGTAAAAATCATAATATAATTGAATACTGTTGACAACAAACAAATAAATAAATGGCTTTATATATATATAAGACTAGTTTTAAAAGTGTTATTTGTAGACATGGAAAAGTCAAGTAAATTTACGTATTTAAATTGAATTACACCTGTTCTTGTTATGCTAAACTCTAAAACAAATATCAGACATAAATTGTAATTTTTTAATTAATTTTTATTTAATCGACTTTATTTAGTAAATTCAGTAAATCTTGAAGAAGAAAATGTATAAAATTACATTAAATGTACTATTTGTTTATTTATTTGAAGAAGATGGTAATCTCCGAAAACCTATAAAAATATTGGGCAGAAATTAAGTATTTATTTATTTAATCAAGTAAATCACATAATCATAATATCATCGAATACTGTTGACAGTAAATAAATATGTACATTTAAATAAATAAATATATAAATATATATAAAATTTAAATATATAAATAAATAAATGGCTGAATGGATGGCTGGATATATGAGACTAGTTTTAAAACGGTCATTTCTAGACATGGAAAAGTCATGTAAATTTACATATTTAAATTGAATTACACCTGTTCTTGTTATGCTAAACTTTTTTTGGATTGACTTTTTAAATTAAATTAAATTAAATTAAATTAAATTATTTGAGGAAGATGGCAATCTCCAAAAGCCTATAAAAAATATTGGGCAGAAATTGTGCGTTTTTATTTATTTCATTCTTATTTTATTTTTTATTAATCCAGTAAATCACAAATAACTGTAGAAATCATTGAATACTGTTGATAACGAGGGGCTTTGAAGTCAAAATGGTTAAAAACCCACAAACCTAAACATTAAGTAATGATCACTTTTAAGGTAAGTAACTTACAGCTAGACACTAACAAAGACTTTAGATATACAGAGAAAGTACACTCCTATTACTTATGAATGGGAGAAAGTGCAATGCGCATGGAGGAATAGTCCCGCCTTCTCAGTAAAAGAAAAAAGTAAAAGTCACTGCATCGCGTAATATTAATAATATAAAAACAAACAAAATACTATAATGAGTAAATAAATAATAAATACAAATAAATGAACAAACAAACAAACAATTAAAAGAATACATAACTACAAATGACTTATGAATGAATGAATACTAAAATGAACAAACAATGAAATGAATAAATAAATAAATCATGAATAAAAGAAATTACTAACCAAACAGATAATTAGAAGAATGAATAACTATAAGGAATGAATGAATAAATACTAACAATTACTAAAATAAACAAAATAAATAAACTATGAATGAATAAACAAATAATAAAAACAAACAGACAAAAGAACCCATCTAAAAATGAACAAAGAAATTAATTAATAAATGAATGAATGAATGAACACTAAAACCTACAAACAATTAAATGATACTAACAAAGACTTTAGATATACAGAGACAGTACACTGCTATTACTTATGAATGGGAGAAAGTGCATAGTCCCGCCCCCTCTCAGTAAAAGAACCAATCACCAATCGGTAAAGTCATGGCATCACTGCAGCTGCTATAGAAAACTTACGTTCTAATTTATGAGGAAGGTGTTGTCAGATTCCACTGGTGATTTCAAATATGAAATTTGGAAATGTGAAGTTTGATGACCAGTTTTGGAAAATTCGATGTTTCCCCATCAAGAGATAAGCTGAGAACAGCTGACCGAGAGGCGTTTCAAAGATGCTACCATGAAAATAATGCCTTTTACCAGGGGCATGGACAAGAAAGCTCAAGGACATGGTTATCTTCTTGTTTGTGTATGTTTAAGCCTGACCTCACAGCCGGAGATGAAGGGCTGGTCTCCATACTCTCTGACCAGCATGGGCAGCACCTCAGCGCTGTACAGAGCCCACCACTGCAGCAGGAAGCCGGGCTGAGACGAGGCCTGCACGTCCCCTCTCAGTGTCCTCTGCGTGAGGTTATACGTGTAGCTCCACGGCTTCATCTGGCCCAGGAAGTGCACAACCTTTGCATTTGCACCATATCTGTGCACGGAAAGACATTTTCAGCACGTATTCCTGAATGATACTAGACGTCACAGGGATGAATGCATTTCAGTGTTGAGCTGAAAATAAAATATGTTTATTGCTTTGCGCTAAAGTAATACTGCAGGATCTGACTGGTTAAACCGCCCAACTGAAATCTGCTCTGACATTTTCTGTGAGTTCAGATCTACACAATGGATTTAAATCTGAAGTGAGAAGACCATGCATGCCATTACTGGCAGCTGAAAGCATTATCAAACTAGCACGATGATTTTATGACCCTCATACTCTCAGCCCGTCTCGGACTCTTCTTCCTCAGCTCCTGTAACCCGATGTTACGGCATAAGCGGCCTTCATGTGACTGGTGTGTGTATCCTGTTACTGTCCCGTCTTCAGGCCAGCACATGCCAGCATCAGTGATAGAGTGAAGAGCCGCTGCTGGAGTCAAGGAGTTGCACTTACTGTTTAAACGCAGGAAGGTAAGTGTAGATGGCTATGCTGCTCATGTTATAGATGAAAGGAAGGTGTTTGTTGATGTCGGCTGTTGCCCAGTCGCTGAAGAAGCCGTTCAGAACTCCTTGGTCCCCTCCTGTTGAATGAATGGAATAAAATGGATTTTTTGCTATCTTTTAATTAGCAGTATAACTTACAACACAGTAAATAACACAACTACAAGTCCTTCACTTTATACAGTTAAATTGTGATATCTGCACTACCAGCATCACCAACTGTAACTGCAACAAATAAATAAACAATGAATGAATGAATAAATAAGTAAATAAAAATGAATGATAATAAAAATAAATAATTAATAAATAATTAATAACCAAACAAATAAAAGAATACATAACTAAAAATGAATAAATTAAAAATAAATACAAATAAATGAACAAACAAGCAAACAATTAAAAGAACAAACTAATGAATGAATGAATTCTAAAATAAACAAACAATTAAATTAATAAATAACTATAAATGAATAAATAAATCATAAATAAAAATAAGTAATTAATTAGATAATTAGAAGAATTTATAACTAAAAAGAATAAATAAATACTAATAATTACTAAAATGAAAAAAAAAATAAACTATGAATAAATAAATAATAAAAACAAACAAACAGACAATTAAAAGAAATCTATAAATCTAAATCTAAAAATAAACGAACAAATGAAAATAAATAAATAAATAAACAATTAAAAGTATACATAACTAAAAATGAATGAATGAATACTAAAACGAACAATTAAATGAATAAATAAATTACTATAAATATGTAAATAATAAATAAAAATAAATAAACACAAATAATTAAAATAGAATGAATGAATGAATAAATACTAACATTTACTAAAATAAACAAAATTAAAAAACTATAAATGAATAAATAAATATTAAAAACAAACAAACAGACAATTAAAAGAATACATATTTAAAAATGAACAAACGAATGAATGAGTGACTGAATAAATAAATAAATAAAAATAAATAAATAAACAATTAAAAGAATACGTAACTAAAAATGAACGAGCGAATGCATGCATGAATGAATGAATACTAAAATAAACAAACAAAAACAATTAAATGAATAATTAAATTACTATGAATAAATAAATAATAAATAAAAATAAATAATTAAACAAACAGACAATTAAAAGAATGTAAAATATAACTAAAATTGAATAAATAAATAAATAAATCAATAAAAACTATGAATAAATAAATAATAAAAACAAACAAACAGGCAATTAAAAGAATACATATCTAAAAATAAACAAATGAATAAGTAAATAAATAAAGAAAGAACGAAAGAAAGAAAAGAAAGAAATATGTAAATAACTATAAATAAATAAATAAAAACTATGAATAAATACATAAAATTAAATAATTAAACAAACAGACAATTAAACAAATGCATAACTAAAAATAAATGAATGAATACTAATAATTACTGAAATAAACAAATAAATGTGAATTAATAAATAAAAATAAATAAATAAATAGTCCAACCAACAAACAAACAGACAATTAAAAGAATACAGGACTAAAAATTAACGAATGAATGAGTGAATTAATAAATAACTATGAATGAATACATAATAAATAAAATAAATAATACTATAAAAAATACAAATAAAAAAATAAATAATTAAACTAAACAACAAAAAAAAAACTATGAATGAATAAACAAATAGTAAATAAAATAAATAAATGAACAAAGATATTTTAATACATAACTAAAAATGAATGAATGAATATGTAAATACAAATAATTACTAAACAACAAAAAAAAACTATGAATGAATAAACAAATAATAAATAAAATAAATAAATGAGTAAAGACAATTTTAATACATAACTAAAAATGCATGAATGTACTAATAATTACTAAACTAAATAAACAATAAATAAATACAAAACAACTAAATAAAATTAGCAAAATGAAATAAAAATAAAATAAAAAATTACATCTGTTTTGATCTGTTGATAAAGAGGCACAGAGGCACAGTGCTTATATTTTTTAAAGGAACCAAGTATAAAAGTTAGTCTTTGAAATCATATTTCAATGTTTTAGTTGTTTGGATGTTGTTGTTGGTTGTTGGGCGTTGCTATGAGGTTGCTAAAATGCTCTCATTGCTTTTTAATGTCTCTGTGCGGTTGCTAGAGTGATCTGGGTGGTTGCTAGGATGTTAATATGGTTTTCTGTCTTCCGACTGTTTCACAGTCATTTTGTATGTGATCAAATCTGATCCGTTTGTTCACAATAGCTGTCAGGTAGGAAGACAAAGACATACAGTGTTCAGAACTACTGACTGCATAGTGAATGACACATAGTTCACTAAATGAAGACAGTGAGTCATAATGAGTGTACTGTGAACACCCACCAAACACCAGCAATACATACTGTGAAAATCAGCAGTATAAAAATCACATCTTATATCAGATAAATTAAAATACATGTACAGCAGTCATGCTGTTTTTGAGCAGTTAACAGTATAAGGAATGTGTCCAGGTGCTTACTAGCTGAAAAAAGACCCTACATACAGGTATCTAAAAAAGGTCACGCTCTGAAAGAGCAGCCTAGTTCCTGCACGCTTGCTCAAAGGTCACTAAAGACACGACACACACCACAGAGTCACGTCACACACAGATATACATCTCACAGCATCTCACACACACACACACTGAAATAGCTGCACTATTAAAAACACCGAAAGGCTGTTTAATCAGCCCACATTGAGATCATCTATGCATCTGTACAGTGCCGTGGCAGCCACAGAATCCAGAAGTGTAGGAGGACACAGGGAATATTAATAGTACACATGCAGATATGCAGACAGCGGGTTAACATACAATTTAAATTCGGTTAGTATTTACTTTTTTTTTCCTGAGGATTATAATAGTTAAAAGCACAATGAAACAGAAATAGCGGCAGGGGTCATAAAAGGGGTCATCGGATGCCCATTTTCCACTATTGATATGATTTTTTAGGGTCTTAATGAAAAGTCTATAACATGCTTTGGTTAAAATTTCTCAATGGTTGTGTAAATAACACCTTTTTCACCTTGCCAAAATCACCTTTGCAAAAATCATCCTGTTCTGGTCGAGGTTGCTTTAAATGTTAATTAGCTCTGCTCGCCCCGCCCCTCTCTTCTCCTTGTGGAGTGACGAGCCTGTTTACTTTAGCCGCATTTAGCCATGTTTAGCCCTTAAACTTGCTAACTAGCACGTTATTAGGAAAGGTGATTGCAGAGATTCATAAAAAAAAACCTTATTCTCACTTCTGCTGTAAGTGAAGCTGAATCACGAATGATTTGCGTGAACATAGACGCATTTATGTAGATCAGGAGGTGCATTCGCTTCACAAACAAATGTAATCAACTGCATCTTCAGCGGCTCAGATGTTGGGAGTAAATGACGGCCGCCATGTTCATTATTACATCCAGCAATACAACACCTCAATAGCTCAATCTGAGATATTCTTGTCTAACTTACATCCCTGCTCTGGCATCAAAACAACGGAGGTCGGACTGTTACAGCTAATTTAGGCGGATCTGTGGTAAGACGCTCATGTCAATCAACTATTGTGGGAGCGGCCTCTGTGGGTGTGACGCCAGGCATCTGAGAACGGCTCGATTTGAAAAAGGGGATATTATTTTTACAGATTAATTAAAAACCACTGCATGGATTTTTATCATTATAGGGTAGATTTGTACATACACTGCCAACACATATTAATGTTCAAACAACATGTAAAAGTGAACTTTGCATCCGATAACCCTTGTAAGTATACTTTGAGATAGAGTTGTCAAATGGTATTGGGTTCGGTACTTTCGGTACTGAAATTTTAAAAACATCCATTTCCTGCTCACATTGGAGCGCTGTTGAGCCGATTTTTAAACATCACTGATTGGCCATAGTGTGCACGCGCTCACCAGACATGACTGTGATTGGCTACAATGATAAGCATTACATTGTAGCCAATCACAGTCATGTCTGGTCAATAACCCGCATTTAAAAAAGAGATATGATGAACTTTCTTTTCATGCTGACTTTAAAGGTTATTGTTATCTAGTCCGTTTATTTGTTCAATATCTGTCTGTTAAACTATGGGCTGCGCTTAGAATCCAGTGCCATCTTTTGCACTAAAACACATGAATGTTTGCCCCAGGACAGATCATGTGCACGCTACAAGGAAATGAATATAGTCAGCACAAACCATATACTGCATCCTCACTGCTAGCCAAAGAAGACATTGTCAAACTCACCTAATAATACTACATGCCTATAGCAGATTAACTAACATGCTGGAGCATTCTGAATAATGCGCTTGAAAGCATGCTGGTTTACCAGCTAAACCAATCCAGCGTTGTTTAATTTGGGCGTGCCTTCAGGAGCCCAGAAACAGGGTTCAGAATCCTCCCCTGGGCTTTCTTTGTGCAAGCGGCTCTACAGACATTACTGCAGTACTGGGTTGTTCATTTTGAGAGGATGATCTGAACTGTGCAGGAATGTCCATAGTCTCTGGCTGGTTTACATTGGCAGACGATGAGAACAAGTCCGCATGATAGCCTCAGGTCATCAGGACTGTAATAAACCAGGAAATGGAAAGATGATTGTTTGATTTTGATACACAGTTTCAGAAATTCAACCGCTCTGGAGGTACGAGAAAACACACTGATGCTTTGTCTTTGGATGCCAGTTGTCTGAATGGCTACAACAAAACTGGAAGTGATCTGACTGATTTGTTCGACTGATGCAAAACACCCTTGAATCATTCCTAAACATACTCACTGTTTTATTTTTAAATTACTGTAGTTTAAAATCTAAAAACAACAACAAAAAAAACTAATCATGTTATTGTCATGTTATTTTTTTGTAAGCATAAGTAAACGTAAGCATGACTTAACAGTACAAACTGCATCTAATCACTCTGAACATCATAGCAACCATCTAGAACACCCTAGCAACTAAAAAATGCATTATGACCCTCTAGAACACCCTAGAAATAGCATACAATGCCCTTATAACCATCCAGAACACCTTAGCAACCACTTAGCAACGCAATAGCAAGAAACAATTATCTAGGGCATCCTAACAACTGCTTTACAATGATCTAAAACACCCTAGCAATCACCTACTAACACACTAGTAATGTCTTTTTTACTATCTAGAACACCCTAGCAACCATCTTACAACCAAACAGAATGTCCTAGCAATCAACTAACATTGCCCTGGAGCAACCACCTAGCAACAACCTTACAGCTATCTAGAACACCATAGCAACCACCTAACAACTCATCCAGAACATCCTAGCAATCGCCTAATAAAGCCTTAGAAACCACCTTGCAATGCCCTTACAACGATCTAGAATACCACAGCACAGCTATCCATAACACCTTAGCAACCACATACCATTGCCACAGCAAGCACCCAGAATGCCCTAGCAACACACTTACAACCATCCAGAACATCCTAGCAGTTGCCTAGAAACATTCTAGCAACCACCTAACAGTACAATTAATACTATCCAGAACACTTCAGCAGTCACCTAGAAATACTCTTGAGATGCTCTTTAGCATCTTTAGCAACACCCCAGCAATTATCTAGCAATGCTCTTACACTGTAAAAAAACAAAAAACACAATTTGTTGAATCAGCTTAAAATAATTTGTTACCCTGCTGCCTTAAAATTTCAGAAAAGTTCAGTCAACTCAAATAAGTTTAGTCAACTTTAAATGTTAAGTTGCACTAAGTGACAACTTAGATATTTGTGTTTGTTAAACTTAAAAGAAAGCTAAGTAACCCAGCTGCCTTAAAATTTTAAGTTGAATTAACTCAAGTATCTAAGTTGTCACTTAGTACAACTTAACATTTCAAATTGAATAAATGTTTTTTTGAGTTGACTGAACTTAAAATTTTAAGGCAGCCAGATAACAAATTATTGAATAAGTTGACTCAAATTGTTTTTTACAGTGTACAGCTAACCTACAAACCTTTGCAACTGCCTTGGAACCATCACAATACCCTAGCAATCACCTACAGTAGCAATCACATAGCAACCACCTTGCAAGCTAGAACACCCTACCAATCACCTAGCAACACCCTTACTACGGCATCTAAAACACCCTAGCAACCAGCGTACAATCATTCAGAACACATTGCCAAGGACCTTAAAACACCCTATCAACCATGGAGCAACACGCTTATAACCACACAGCACACCCTAACAATGCCATAGCAACCACGCAGAACACCCAACCAACCACACAGCAGCACACTTACTGTATAGTCACCCAGAACACACTAACAACACTATAGCAATGACACAGAACACCCTAGCAACCACGCATCAAGGCACTTACTGTATAACCACCCGAAACACCCTAACGATGCCATAGCAACCATACAGAACACCCTAACCACCATGCAGCAACACACTTACAGTATAGTCACCCACAACACCCTAACAACACTATAGAAACCACCCAGAACACACTAACAATCCCATAGCGATCACACATAACACTCTAACAACGCCATAGCAACCACACAAAACACCCTAGCAACCATGCAGCAACATATTTACTGTATAGTCACCCAGAACATCCTAACAATACCATAGCAACCACACAGAACACTCTAGCAACCATGCAGCAATACACTTAGTGTATAACTACCCAGAACACCCTAAAAATGCTATAACTACCACCCAGTGCACACTAACAACACCGTAACTACCACACAGCACTTTTCAGAATGCCATAACAACCTCTCAGAACACCCTAACAACCAAACAGAAACACACTTATTGTATTACCACCTAGAAAACATTAACAACCACATAGGAATCACCCAGAATGCCCTAACAACGCCATAGCAACCATGCAGAAATGCCCTAGCAACCAAGTAGCATGACACTTACTGTATAGTCACCCAGAACACCATAACAGTGCTATAGCAACCACACAGAACACTCTAACAATGCCTTAACAACAACACAGAACACACTAACACCACCATAGCAACCACACAAAACTATGCAGCACGACACTTACTGTATAGTCACCCAGAACACCCTAACACCATAGCAACCTCCATAACACCTTAACAATACCATAACAACCACCCAGTACACACTAACAACACCATAACTACCACACAGAACTTTTCAGAATGCCATAACACCATAACAACCACCCTAACAACTAAGAAGCAGCACGCTTATTGTATTACCACCTAGAACACCTTAATAACAGCATAGCAATCACCCAGAACACCCTAACAATGCCATAGCAAGCACGCAAAACACCCTAGCAACCATGCAGCACCACACTTACTGTATACACCCTAACAACACCATAACTACCACACAGAACACCCTAACAACGTCATAGCAACCACACAGAACACCCTAGCAACCATGCAGTAACTCACTTACTGTATAACTACCCAGAACACCCTAACAACACCATAGCAACCACACAGGGGAGTCAGCCAAAACACCCATCATTATAGTGACTTATTTTGCACAGAAAAGCACCAGTCATATTGTCCTCTGACATTTTTATTTACTTTCTCATGTTCTTCTCACCCAAGCTCCCAAAGCTTCATTGGGCAGGGAATACCACAAGACAACATGGCAACAGTCAAGTTCGAGTTCAAGCTTCCCCTGTTATGACCACAAACAAGCTAGCTCTGCTAAAAATAAAGCAATCATTGCAAATTACCACACTATTAGAGCTCTGATGTGTCAGAGGATGTTCAGAGGACAGTCACTGGTCACTTCAAAGCTACCAAAGACAAAAACAGACCAAAAACTCAAGCGGACAAGACTGTGTAGCATTTATGCAGCCTGCAATTATGACAGTCCATAATAAACAGGCTTTTGAAAAGGTGCCAGTCTCCATAATGTAAGCAGAGCCCACCCTCACAACGCAGCAATCTAATTGGTTCCTCGATGGACACGCTCAAACTCACAGCCAGACTCATAAGAATGGGTTCACTGTGTCGTGGAGCTGAAAACAAGTCCAAAAAATTACACCAATACACCATAGATTTGCAAGTCACTCACATAAGCTGACATATGCAAACAATTACTCGTCCTGCATTTTATCAACTAACAAGTGAAAAACAAAGCCTGGGGAAAAAGATACATGCACACTCTTTTTCTGTTGCCATTCTGCCATTTTACCAAATTACTAAAACCCATAAAGGTTGCATAACGAGCACATTGGCCAAGAGGTGGCTGTAGAAAAATGGCCTTGGCTCCTAAAGAAAAGGAAAAACAGGGTTGCCTTGAAAGGCCTTTTGTTTGCTGAGGGCGCCCGTGCCAAATTCCTCTTGCCGGGCTTATGGACCAGCTGTGTTGGGCAATACTCGAGAGACTCTGTTGGGCATTTTCACTTGAGGTGATTTTCTGATGCAAACAGGGAAGAACGACTTAATAACGCTGACAGTGTGTGTAAGATTAACACACGTCAAAGTGCTGGGCGTGTGGGGAAATGCAGAGATGTTTCTGCTGAATTGGAGAGGAGGAATGAAAAGGGGTGATGAAAGAAGATGAATACGGTTAGAAACATTAGCCATCTAAAAAAACTCTGATGGGTTATTTAGCCATAACTGGCCTCAATTGCAGATGAGGTACTTGATAAGCGGCTAAATCACTAGAGAGATAAATACGGGAAGCTTTAAAAGCTGTATAAACAAATGTTAGATTACTATCTAGACAAGATTCATGGATTAGAAAAGTGCTATAAATAGATACTGACATGGTCTAAGCTCTGAGATGATAAAAAAGTACTATTAAAAGTGATCTATATCAGAAGATATCACAGACAAATTTATAAAAAAGTATTATTTATTTTAATGTTAAATTTAAAAAATAAATATCATAAATGCGTTAAATATAATTTGGAAAATATCTTCTTTATTTATAGTATATAGTTTTTTTTATATTAGTATTATATATGTATATATTATATATGTTTTTATATTTATATTATATATTTTTTATTTTATAGTTTTTCATTTATAGTCACTATAGTACTTTACTGTTAAATGTATTATTTGTTTTAATGTATTTTTATTTATTTGATTTCAATCAAATGTATATTATTTACTTATTTATACATGTGATCTATTTTTATTACTCATTTATTTATCTATTTCTGATCTAATTTTTTATTTATTGTAATGTATTTATTGTAATCTAATTTTATTATTCATTTATCTATCGCTGATCTGCCTTTTTATTATTTATATTTTATTTATTTTCATAATGCATTATTTCTTTTAATTTAATTGTTTTAATAATTTTATTTATCTATTATTGATCTTTTTTATTTATTTGCTTTTATTTATTTATTAATTTTAAATTATTTAGATTTCATTATTTTATTTTTACACAGTTTTTCTCTTAACTTTTCCACAACTGTGACACAAAACTATTGTATGACTTCAGAATATTCAGAATATTATGCATCTGTCACATAAACTGCTTAAAAAGGGAAAAAAAAAAAATGAAAAAAGCTGATATTTAGAGTTCTGACACATCTAAAACCGAACGACAGTGGTATTTTACGTACCGTCAAAGCTGCCGTGTTCTGTGCAATACTGCAGAAGTTTGCCGTAGGTTTCGTTGGACGGGCGAAACACAAACACACCAGAGTTAAAACAATCAGGCCAGCCGGGGTCTGGAGCTGCTGACAACTCCTCTCTGTCAAACAGCTCATCGATGTTTGATACCACCTAGAGCCAATAGAAAAGTCTCAGTAAAATCGTATTTCACAATATTACTGTTTTTACTGTATTTTCATTCAGATAAATAACTACATTTAAAGTTGAAGGCATTCCTATCCCTTGGCATGCCTACACTGCTTAGTGCAAGTTAAACAAGTTAAATGTAACACAGAGACGTGCATTCACGCACTGAGTTAATGGTGTGCAGTGTAATTCAAATGACAGCAAACCACATTATAAATATTTCATGCATGTTTTGACAAGGCACAACTTGAACTCTGTTAACCAGCTGGTTTGGAGTCATGCTGCAAACTCACCAGTGTGTCTGCATCCATAAACACACATTTGGAGTAGTGTGTGAGAGTCCAGCAGTGCAGCTTGGTGAAAGTGACACCCAGATCAGGTCTCTTCATCATGGCCAAGTGTGCTGTGTCCCCACTGTCCAACACATCCACTAGCCTGACTTCATCGAAGATCTTATGAAGAACCGCCCTAGAACATTCAAAAACATCTCATTTTGTGTTCCACAGAAGTCAGTTTGCAGTACAATACTGGCTGAATTAAGCATGCTGTACCTTGACTGATCAGACACATGGGGTCCGACGAGCACCACCAGCTTTTTTGAAGTCTTGTGGTTCCTAAGGGATTTCCCAAGCACCATAGCTCCTCTTGCATAGCTATCGTTTGTGGCCAAAGTGACAAATGCCTGTTCTGCTGAAGAAATGAAGATTGACATAACACTGACTGACAGGTAAGGTCTATGAATTTGGTTTTAAAGTATTATGCTAAGGCATAACAGATGGCAACAAAATGGAAAAATTAAGATGTAAGCCTTACTGGAAGATGACTGGTGATGCATGTTTTCCCTCATAATAATGCCAAAAGTTGTGAAACTTACAAAGCTGAATGTACAAATGAACAATTATAAGCTGTGCCAATGTAAGTGGCCATGACAGATGCATTTTTCTTTTCAACATACTTCTAATTTGATTCGAAGAATCGGTTCTTCTGAACAGTACGATTAAAAGAATCGGTTCAAAGCTGATTTAGTGATTCTTTAATCTCACGACGTGTTCCACACAACACATTCTCTAAAATAATCCTATAAAGTCATAATGTTACGTTTTTCTTTAATACAATTATATTAAAAGGCGTGTTTGTTGAAAATGTCCGAGTTCAATCAGTGTAGTAATGATTCAGTTCATAAAACAGCCATTCAAAATTTGTTTAAATTTGCATTAAACACTACTTAAATGATCTTATATGTCGGCTGAAAAGTTTTTGCTTGTTTTAATGAAATACTATTATTAAAAACAGTTCAGTGAACTGTTGATGAGTTGACTCGAGAACCAACGAATTGTTCAGACCGGGTTTGTGAACCGTTTCATCCGATTCTTTACAGTCTGATTTGTGTCAAAAATATTTGGATTATAAAAACAATCATCTTAAACTTGAGCAATCATAGCAGAAGTCAGCATTACATACTATGCATTCAATATGAGTAATGCAGCGAGCATCCACATCCCTTAAAGCATTATTATTTACATATGCATACAGCTCAACATATAGACTATATACAGCATGTAAATAAAATCGTATAGATTTTTGCAGCAGGCTATAAGATGATCCACCCCTCTCGGTTCAATTTACAAAGTGCATTATTTGTCACATACCTGCCATGCTCGTTATTGACTCCCTCAGAACAGCAGTGTCACTTCAATAAAAGAGACTCTGTTTTACGTCTTGAGTTCATTTATACCAGCACAGACCTTCTCCATATATACTGCTGACAGACACGTGACCAGAAAGGGCTCTGCGGACACGGCCACGATTGGTTCGTGATATCTGGGGCGTGGTTTCATAACTAACTGCACTTGGGTTGTTGACAGATTTCCAAGATTTTCGGTTGTAATTTATATGAATGTCAAAGATAAGGTGTATATTTTCACATTTCTAGATATTGTTTCATAAATATATTTTGGGTATGTGTATATGATATAAATATATCAATACATGTGCATATTTCATATTAAAAATATTCTCTATTTTGATGTTCATGGCACAAAATGCACTGACTCATGTTAACAAACTGTTAACAAAACTGTTCTAAAATGGTATCAGAAACACTAATGATTGCTAATAACTCACCACAGAATTATTATGTTAGGACTGCTTGTCATCTATACTAACTGAATAAACATAGTATATGTAAAGCAGTTTAACTTCATAGTGAGACCAACACTGAGACACGTCTAGAATAGAATAGAATATGAAGATATAAGATGATTGGTGTTTCATGCCACCTACTGGTGCTTAGAGTTTAGTGGTGCTTTCATTTTTATTCATAAATGCTAACTATAGGTAATTCTAGATATTTATTTATTACTTTCATTATAAATATCTAGAATAAATATATATAATTCTATATTATATCTGTTCTCTTATGCCAGTTATACACATAATATGCATATGACAGGCTGACTGTAAATAATCCTTTAGTAAAATGTTGGTGCATTAGGCCTACATAATTTTGTACCTTGTAAGTTTCTTAAAACGTTTGAAACTTATAAACAACTTTTACATTTTTATGTGATTTAATGGGCTATATTAAGAAATATACCAGCAAAACTACACCAGCTGACAACACAATAAAGGGAAAACATTAGCTCACAGTCAAATAATGAAAATGCAAACTATTTTTTGGTTAAGTGTTAATATATATGCAACAAGGCCCGTTGAAAAGCTTGTTTATTAAGGCCACTGTTGTTTGTGAAAAATTTTTTTTGGGGGTTATCAACTCATTATGTGTTTGACCGAGGGGGGCTCAGGTCTTGACATTGCTAAGGACCCCTACTCACATTATTATTTTTTAGAATACATAAATGAATTGTTACTTAAGCCTATTGAAATCTTGATGAAACATTGATGAAACAGATAATTGCCTGAACACTAAATATATTTCTTCATGTGCTTAATTATGCAGCTAATATTAAACATGACCATTTATCTGATAATAGTAGCAGAAACTGATTTGAATATACAATAAATATTTACAATAAGCTACAAGCCTCTGTTGCTATGTTGGACTATAATGTATTAAAATTCAAAAAGTTTAACATGCATCATCTTGGAAATACAGTTTCACCTATTCTCTGAATAAGTCGTGATGCCTGTATTTTATTTCCTAATTTATTCTTCCAAGACTGCACTGTTAGACATTTCTGTAATTTCTACAGTTATTCTACTGAACTGTATATCACCCAGTATAATACTGCAAATTCCCTTTGCAGTAAATAACTGTAATAACCATTGCATTATGGGAATTTTCTGTGACGTCAGACCCCAAATACAGAGAATTACTGTATTTTTTAAAATTGCTGTATGCTACTGTATTTGCTGTAACGGCCTCATTGGCGGCGTTCTATTGGGGTCGTTTTATTTTCCTCATTTATTATATTTGGATTGAAACGATTTGCCCTACATCGTGTCTACAACGTCATAACAGCTTCGGACGGACTACACTGGATGTGTTGCATCGCTTGTAATGACTGGAAAATCCATTTACAAACTTTACTACAGTAAACTGTGCTGTCGTTTCAAACGGCTTTTGTTAGCTTATTAAATTAAGTTACTAAATTAAAATAATTTTCAACGAGCAACGCTTATCTTATATTAACATTAGGATAACTAATGTGAAATTTTGTTCAGGTGTTAGTATAATGTTGGCCAGTAGCCTATTGAAAAATTGTATGTTAGCAAGGTTAGACAAGGTATATAGCTAACTGTAGTTTTAAAATTAGTTTGTTATAATTATTAATGGAATTTAAGATTTACTGCATTTTGTTGTGTTTGTGTTTTTAAGGCAACTGCAATGAAGCATCAAGAAAGACATGAGCATGCCAACCACTCTGAGACTGAACAACTATGGTTTTGAGATGTTTGTGTGTTCTGTGTGGGGTTTGCCTTTTAAAAGTGTGCCATTTCTTCTACTTGTTTTTCAGAGAAGACATTTGTCACTAACAAAGTGGATGGTGAGCAAAGGTGGTGGCCACGTTTTGGAGCAGCACCTGGGTTTTGGCTGCATGTCTTTTTCTCCATTATGTTTCTGTTGCCTATAGATTCTTTGTGAGGATACAACATAATGCACTGCGTCCTAAGACAGGGGAAATGGTGAAGATGCACTGTTCCAGCAGTTTAAGACTGTATTTTTAAGTGTTATACATGCATTTTTTTAAATAAAGCATTTGATATTTTGTGATTATTGTGTTTGTATTAATTGAATGTCAGTAGTACCTATGTAGAGTAAAAATAAAATAAATTTAAATGAATTCAATATAAAATTATAAAATCTACTGAAATCTATATTAACATGAAGGAATTACAGTAGTATACTGATGAATTTGACATTTTAAATAGTATTTGGCTGTAAAACAGCTACAGTTTGCAACTGTAAATAAAATACGGTTTGCTACTGTAAATTCTAATTACAGTAACTTACTGGCAACCGGTAGTGCCACAATAGAACGTTCGGTGAGTAAATATGAGTGCAGAGACCTTATGCATTTTGTAGCGAGTCGGCGAGTGATCGTGAGTATGCTCTTTATTCAAAGTTTGGCTATCTGAGTTTTAATCAATATTTAGAGAGAAAAAAAGTCTGCTTAATCAATGAAATGTTATTGACTTGATGCACTGTACACTGACAAAACTGTAACAGTTATGCTACAAAGTATCGGTCCATGTGGAAATTTTCAAGGAGGCTGATATGTTAATCAAAGTTATGAAAACTGGGTTTGATTTTTTTAACACTGCATTGTTGAATTGTTGAATTATGCTGCCATACTTCTTGTAATCTCTCCACCCTGTTGAAAAAAAAAATAGCATATGCTGGTAGGTAAGTTTTGATCAAAACCTACCTACCAGCATATGCTATTTTTTTTCAACAGAGCATCAATGCAAAACTTAAGTTAATTGAACAAATTTTGCATTGCCAAATACTGAGATCATTTTAAATGTATTCATAAACACAGAGCCAGATGTTATCTTTCTATCTGAGGAACTCAATCCACCACTCCTTTATTATGATACATTTTGAAAGCTGATACTGAAAGCTTTAATAGTTACCTTTTAGGATGATGACATATGTGTGCATGCATGTCACAGTGTTTTACAGATAGCAAAAGGCAGTATTGTTTCATTGGATCATCTTTCATCATCAGCTTGAACATCATTATGATTGTTTCAACAATGCCCACCAGCTTTCCTGAGAGCGAGCAGTCCTCATCTCCTGAGCTCTCAGATGAGCTCACCACGGCCCTTGCCACCGGCAAGCTGGAGTATGGGGACCTCACCTCAGGTGAGTGGTGGGGAAAGATGGAGGCAGGAGTAACATCATGCCCCACATCCTTGGTCTCCAGTGATGAATCTGTGAAGACTGAGTCCCCGTACTCAGGCTTCCCAGATGAAGCACGGAAGACCAAGGAGCAGTGGAGGCAGAAGTCACAGGTTGCCCATGTGCCTCCCAGGTCCCAACAGGGAGCACCTGTGCCTGCCCATACTAACAAGAGGGACCACACTGCATCCCTGGGCTTTAATGATGCATTGGACAAAGCTGGGTCTTCGCACCCAGGCTTATCAGATGCAACACTGAAGACCACGGAGCAGTGGAGGAAGTGGAGGCAAAAGCCGCAGGGAACACCTTCGCCTGCTAAGGGGAGAGACCTCATCTCATCCCCGGTCTTCAGTGTTAAATCGGAACACCAGCACCACCATCAGCAAGGAACACCTGTGTCTGGTGGGTCTGAGAAAGGCTGAGAGGTGGGACTCAGCATTCTCAGATCCAACCGCGAAGGCTACTAAGCTGTGGTGGCAACAGCGAAGTAAGTCAAGCCAAAAGAAGACCTGCCAGGTCCCCAAAAGGATCACCTCTGCCCAACGGGACACCTCAGGGACCACCTGAGCCCACTGGGTCCAAACAAAAAGGTACGCTCAAGGTCCCTGGGCATCTGAGGCAGCATTTGTTAAAGGCTGCTTCGGAACTGGCAGCACCACTGCCTGCACCACTGCCTGCAAGGTCTCCACAGGGAGCACCAGTGCCGACTCTATCCCTCCAAGAAACATCTATGCCCAGCAAGCCTCTGCAGCGGGAACCTCTGCCTGCTCCAAAGGTGCAAGCACTGAAGATCCCTGAACCACAGAGAGAGCAGCTGCAGTAGCAGAAGCCTCAAGCCTCTTCTTGTCAGGGAGCACCTGTGCCAACAAGACCCCATTGAGGCAAAGACCAAAAATCCCTGACCGGCTGAGGCAGGAACTGCTGGAACTGTCGGCTCGAGCCTCATCTCGTCAGGGAGCACCCATGCCTGACAAGATCTCAGAGAGGCAAAACCTAAAGATTTCTGAGACACTGAGGCCAGGGCTGCAGCAGCAGAAGCCTAACAAGACCCCAGTCAGGAAAAGACTAAAAATCACTGACCCACTGAGGCAGGAACTGCTGGAGCTGTCGGCTCAAGCCTCGACTCTTCAGGGAGCTCCTGTGCCCAAGAAAAGAAAACTTGTTCAATGCTATAACACATCTTTAAATCGTACGATAAGAAACTAACCTGATATTAGCGAAGAAATCCTAATTTCTGTTGTTAGTAGAGCGTAAGCCTTCTCTGACGAAAAAAATCTCAGTTTAGCAGCCCGTATAAATGGTACCAGAATGAATTAATCTAAATTTGGGCGAAGAAATCCCCACTTTTAGCTTTAAATGTGGAAGTAAGTCTTCTCTGACGAAGAAATCTCAGATTAGCAGCCCACATAATTTAATAAATTCATCTAAATTTGGGCGAAGAAATCCCCACTTTTAGCTTTAAATGCATAAGTCTTGTCTGACAAGGAAATTTCAGATTAGCGGCATTAAATAATCTGCATGGCGAAGAAATCCCACTTGCATTGATATTAAAACTGAGCGACGAAGAAATCTTGCTACAGTATTGTTATTGTAATGGTGATTTGAGCGATGTTCCTCATTTCTCCGAATTAAGGCCTTCTTGTAACTATCGCATATCATTGTAATCATGAAGATTATGCAAATGAATAGCGAATTAATGGTGTAATTCTATTTTAGCTAACTAGGAATTTGCCATTGTCTGTGAAGTGAATGTGCTGATCTGATTTGTGAATGAAGTTGTATGCAAAAAGTCATAACTGACTGCGTGTAAGATTCCCATGCCTGTTTCACAGCAGCACAAGTTCTGCTCAGCTTGTTCGTTGTTGTGAACATGCATCGGCCTCTTAGCAACGTCTCACCCCGGAAGTTGAGAGCAGCCTCTTCTGGTTTAATCTGATAACAGCATACACATCACAGACCCTTGTGTAAACTGAGTAGAACTGAGTGTAGCCAAGGCTAACTCTTTAGCAGCCATACAGGCATTTAAGCTAAGCCCTTTACCTCAACGGTTAGCTGTTAGCATCCGACTAATGCTTAGACATGTGTGAGTGTAAAGTGTAATGTTCAAGCCACTCCTCTCCTCTCTCTCCCCCTTTCTCTTGGTTTCACCTCCCGTTTGTGCTATCGCTTTCTGTTTAGACTCAGTTAGGTTGGCCCTCCTCACATACTTGGGTTTTAACTGTGTTAATTTATTCTGACTTTGGTCTACCTCGCTTGGATTTTATTATTTTTTTTTGTTTTTTGTTTTTTGTTTTTTTAACCTTTGTTTAGCTTGAATGTACCCGTTCAGCTAAATTGATTTTAATTAAGTCACCAATTTAATTAAATCAAGTTACTTACCTTTCCTTTAGTTTCCTAAAGCCATTAGGATATTTTCATTTTCTTTCCTTATTTTAGTTTGTCTGACCATCACTGTCTTCCCTCTCGGTATAGGATTATAGCAGTTCTAGCAACTGATGTCCCTTAATGAACCGTACAGGTCATTAGTAGACTAATTCCTGTCTCTCCTTACTCCTTAGCAGTCAGGCCTGCTACATGAGCCATAGGCCCTGAGAAGACTAGAAACACTTCCTAGTGTTTCTGCTTATTTACCTTGAGATGTTTGATGTGTCCCTGCTAGCTTAGCTAACAGTCTCCCTAGATTTATGACCCTACTGCAGCATGCCTTTGAACAAGGAACAACTGCGTAGTCATACCTCCTATCTTAAACTAAATAAGGAAAGCCCTTCCTTCTCCCTCTGTCTCTTTCTGATTTTATTTCAGTTTTGTTTATTTGGTACCTTCATAGTGACCAAACCTGTGAACCATCAGTGTTTTGAGTAATAATTTGACTACAGGTAAAGCCTGGTCATTAGCTGACCCCCCTGCTTACAGCCCATCAAAGTTACTCAAACCCTCTCTTTGTGCTGACCCGCACAAAATCTTAGCACCCCCACCTCACTAGCTGCCCTAACCAGCTATTCACACCTTACACGGCCTAGAGAGCCGTTCCCTATACAGATAGCTAACACCTCTGTATGTACTTGCATTTGCCGTCTGCATTTCTCTCTCGTGTTCCCACAAGTGAACCAGCATGCCTCAGACATCCAGCCCTGTCACCCACCAGGAACACCTGGAGACCCTGCAGAGCACTGTGGTGGACACCCTTCAGCCGAAAGCAGCCAACAACCTGCAATGGCAGAGAAAGGAACAGCGGGACTGCGACACCAGGGGACACCTCACACCCAGCCTGGACAACCAGGAGCTGACCAGCATCATTTTCTCCTTAGTCCACACCCTCAAGGGCCACAGACAGGAGGTAAATGAACTGAAACTGCAAGTCACAGAGTTCCAAAGGGAACCGACACCTGCTCAGCAAGAGAAGGAACAGGACAGGCGCAAGGAACCTGACAGAATGACGCAACAGAAGGAAATCACCAGTCTTCAGGAGGCTCTAACAGCTGCCAGACACCGAGAGCAGCTTGAAAAGACCACCAGACAAGATTTAGAAAGAGAACTGTCTCACACAAAGTCACTGTTAAAAACAGCATACATGGAACTTAATGAGAGAGACACTAGAGTTAAGGCCTTAGAAGGCCATCTGCATGCAGCCAGAGCTGAAGTCCAAACCCTGACTCAGCAATTCGGCAACATTAAAGAGGAGCTTGACATGGTTCAGAGAGAACTGAAACAGTCTTACCGACTATGCATGGACTCAAGTAAAAGACCCCCTGCTGCACGTCACACAGCCAGCAGTGCAAACCCCCATGCCCCTGTACACAGATACAAAGGGGGGGGCCAAGACCTTCTGCTTAACACTTCACAAGTCAGTTTCCAGGAAACCTCTGCAGCTGCAGAAGGAACAGAATTCATTCAGATGAACTCTGAAGTGATACATGAGGTGACACTTAAAGAACTCAATCGAATGGCCAGAAACATCCCTGCATTCACACCAGAACTTGCAGGTGACCATGACGTCCACGCCTACATGAGAGACATTGAATTTTTCCTTCAGTCTTGGAAATGTGTGAACTACAAAGATAGACTTTATCTGCTCTGGATCACCTCTAGCCCAGAGGTACGACGCTTCCTGGCTCGACAGCCAGGACACATCCAATCGGACTACCAGCAGCTAAGACAAGCCATCATTAAGGAATTCTCAGACCCAGAGTCTGAACACGGACTGATCGCTGCCCTGGACATCAAACAGGGCCGGTATGAAACTCCACATGTGTACTACCACAGACTTCGACGAGCTTACTTCGGGGCTCGCAATGAACCCGGGATGGAGGAGGACACCAGCTTCAAGAGCCTCTTCCTCCAAAACCTGCATCCTATTGTGAGTCACCATTTAGGCATTCTAGCCTGCCCTCACTCAATGCCTATTCAACAACTGCGTGACCTGACACACAAGGCCTTTAACAAGCACAAGGCCTCCACCAAAGGTGTTTGTAAGAACCCACTGATTCTGGACTGCACAACCCAGAATTCAAAGCAGGCACCAGAAGGCACCCAGCATTGTCACAATGCCAGGCCCTTCTACAAAAAGACACTAGCCAACAGAGGACATAACCGTCGCCATAGCAACAGACCCAGGTTCCAGACCACCAACTGGGAGGAGCCATGGAAAAGGGTATCCTCAGCCTGCAAGCACCACGGTATGTCCAACAGCAGTCAACCACATCCTCCTCCACACCTTTCACACCGGTGCTAAATGGAGGGTGCACAACGACAGCTGGACACACCCACTTTTGAGTTACAGGAGCTGCTGACACTAGCAAAAGAGCTCCTTGAACAAAACTCCACTGAGAAGTACCAGAAAGGACAAACTTTGACTCCTTGTCAAACATAACACAGCATCAGACTCCTCCAGGGGAGGAGCAGCCCGCAAAACCAGCCGACACCCCAGGAGCAGCCAGACAATGTTGGATAGAGCAACGGGCCCACAGGCCCAACAGCCAAACCTCTGCCAACACAACTCAGGCAAGCTTAAACCAGTGTTGCCACCAAAGCAAAGCAACACTGCCAACATCAGACTTTTAGTGACGTTCAAGCAGAACAGAGGGCTAACAACCACCTGCTGCCCTCCTGCCATCATCACTAGGTCAGTCTGAAACTCTCTTCACACTACCATCTCCATTACGATTCCCTGCGACCCTCTGAATCACCTGCCCTCTCACAAGTGAGAGTTCAACCAGTTGTTTCAAACAACACCTAAAGCAACCATTTGACCCATGCCAAATCACCTCAGGACGACAGGTGACACTGCCACGACACCTGCTGCACAAGCTCAAGGATCTGCACCTTGCTACTGCCTACACCATCACAGCACACCACCTGACAGCACCCTAACCACTCCTAGTGGCACCAACAGCCAGAGAGCCACCGCTCTCTCCCAGCCATGAGTGACAGGTGCGTGTCTGATTGTTCTGCACCTCGGACATCGCTCGCTGTTGTCTGTTGGACAGACAACAACGTTCGAAAGGGGGGGAAGATATGTAGCGTCTGGACCAATCAGACATACATTAATTGTTACATTTAACAAATAGTCTTTAAACACAACAGGCCAGCTACATGCTTTAACCCTCCCAAAGCAACTAACACAAAAGGCCAGCCAGGACATGATCTGATACCACAGGTTTTATTGCTTCAAGGAATGCACATCTGCCCATGCTACCCATAGGAAAGACACAATGCCTATAGAGATAGACACTTCCTATTCATTCACAGACAAACCTTTCTTTGACCTTCCTATCACACATAGCCCAGGACATTGTGTACAGTATCACTGCAATGTATTTTAATTTTGTCTGTTGTATTTGTATTTGTCTTTCTACTGTTTTATGCATGTATTATGATAGATGACTAGTAGTATAACCCACCTATGTCATGCTTGGACTCTTTGAGTTGTATTTTAATGATCTAAAAGATGGTGTAAATTAGATGTTGATACCTTTGCAACATGTTAGTGTTTTAAGAAACCTTAGTAGTTTTTGCATCAACACCCAATCGAATTACATATGCAAATTACCATGCTCACAGACAAAGAGTCGTAAACTTTCTCTCCAAAGGTGAAAGTTACCATTGGTTCATGGACCTCCTGGAGGCACAGCCTCCAGAGAGTTTAAAGGCATCGACCCCTCTCTCTTCTTCTTCTCTTCTTCACTTTCTCACTCGTCTGCAACATCTTCCGATTGCTGCCCGTGTGGAGGAACCCACGGGGAGCCGGAGCCGGCACAGGGCGTGCCCGGCGGGCCCGACAGGCCCAACATACAGAGCTGTGGCTCTCGACCACAAAGAGCCAGACAGTTCCAACCCTGGAATTCATCTTCATGACTCGCCTCAGTCAGTCAGTGGTTCTTGGAGAACCTAAGAAGATGAGCTAGAACTCTTCAGGACTTCCCTAAGCGTGCGCCAGGCCTTGCGGCCTTGTCTTTCCATTCCCCAAAGATCACAGGACTTCAGCTGGGTCCCTCTCAGCTCTTGGTTCTTCTTCACTTTTCACATGGGAAGAAACTCCCAGTCACCAACGAGTCAGGACATCTTTGGAATTCATCACTCTTCAGACCCGGAAGAACGTGATTGCAATTCCAAAACCACCACTGCTTCAAACCACCAAGACTTTCAGAGACTGCATTTGGACACTTGTTCGACGACCAAGGCAATGCAAGTATCGTACACTTAACTAAACATACAGAGGTTTAGTATAAGCTGTAGACAGCACTGATGGTTTCACAGCAGGTGGTTAACTGACTTTTTTTTTCATAGCTTCATTTCCTTCTCTCTCTCTCTAACTGCTTCTCACTGACCATTCCCCCATGTATGAGTGATTTCATGTTTGTTTGTTTAGATTAGTTATGTGTTAGTCCTTCATTAATAAACTATTGTGCACAAATTACATGAGTTTTGATTCTGATTCTGCCTTGCAAATTAATGTCCCTTTACGATTCCGATTCGAGCTACATGCTCTAATGCAATGGTACTTTAAGAAAGTTATTTTCTGTGGCCAAGAAAATATCATTTCTTAGAGTTGATATAAAGATTATACTGAATGTTCGCTGAACAGATTAGTTGATGGAAAATTGATTCTGCTACAGTTACTACTGGCAGCTGATATGATGGAAATTTATATACATTTCTGCTCGCTACACCCCAGTGAGGGAAAGAATAAAAATCCCTGACCCACTGAGGCAGGAACTGCTGGAGCTGGCGGCTCGAGCCTTGACTCTTCAGGGAGCTCCTGTGCCCAAGAAAACCCCAGTGAGGCAAAGACTGAAAATCCCTGACCCACTGAGGCAGGAGCTCCTGGAGCTGTCAGCTCGAGCCCCTCGTGTGAAAGAAACACCGGTGATCAAAAAAAATCCAGAGAGGCAAAGACTGAAAATCCCGGAACGGCTAAGGAAGGAGCTGCTTCGGGAGAAGCCTTAAGCCTCCTCTGGACAGGGTGCACCGATGCCTGGTAAGTCCCCACCGAAAGTACCTTCACCAGACAGGAACCAAAATGCAGCACCTGTGCCTGTCGGGTCTCCGGAGGGAGCAGCAGTGGCCACCAGCGACCAAAAGAGAGGCAAACGGAGGCTTGCTGAGGATCCGAGACAGCATTGGCAAAACGACACCACTGCCTGTCTGTTCCACTCTGGGATCACCCATGCCCTCCAGAACCTCTGCGCCTATGCCATCTGGGATACCACAAGGAGCACTTATGAACCTTGGGATCACTAGGCAGCAGAGGCAGAAGCGGCGGGACCAGTGGAGACAGCAGCTGAGACAGCGGAGACAACAGGCTTCAGTAAGTCCCTTACATCTCTTGTTTTAACTTATTTTTAGATTTATTTGAAAAAATTGAACACTGCCTTCACCTAAACTACTATGTCGTCTAGGTCGTCAATGTGAAATCCTACTGTATTTTAAAATGATAGAAAGATATGTCTTTAGATTTAACCTGCTCAGCTTTGCATGATTATGTCTGTTCATTTAGCAGGACAATGCTAATATGTGTGAGCCACCTGCATACAAAAAAGATGTGTGGAAATCAACCACAGGGTGCAGCCAAAACTGAAACTGGGGAGGCAGAACCTTAAAGCCCCTCAGATGAGTGTTTCTCACCTGAACCAGAGAGCTCAGAGCAGCATTCAGCCCATCTCAGAGCTCATCCAAAAGATGGTTAGTCCCTTCAGATTTACTTATTTAAAACTAAAACATTGAAGCTACCATTTTCTGCATCTTCTGTTTAAAATTGTATGTATTACTGTATATTTAAATATGTAATGTAATCTGGGATGAGTATTCTTTTTAATTCATAAAATTATATGAGCAATATGTATTTAGATTTTCTCTAAGGATCACTCATTACATCTGCTTAGTGTTACATGATTATGTCTGTTTCTTCAGCAGGACAGTGCAGGTGTGGATCAGTCACCTCCTGAAAATAAGCAGTACAACGCCAACAAAACCACAGACCATCAGCTGGGACCAGACGGCCAGAAGCATATATGTAGTGTTTTCATATGCTGCATGAAATATCTGTAGATGTTTAATACTTTTAGAAGTTGTGTTGTATGTTTTATATGAATGTATGTGCAATAAAAAAGAAATAAAATATAAACTGTGTATTGATTGATTGATTCATCAAGGACAACACACCTCAGATAACATTGGCGTTATGTGCCACTTTAAGCCAGTATAGATAATTTAAGCCAACACAGACCAACAGGCCGTACTATTAAAAAAAAAAAAAAGACTATTCCATGCAATCCAACTAAAGAAGGAGGTCATTATGCACTTGATTTTAATACTGCTAACTGCATATTTAAGAAAAAGTGGTTAAATAATTATTTGTGTTTTAAAGACAAAATATAGAATGTCATCCCTGACTTATTTTTGAAATGTTTGGATCTTTTGGATTTATTTATTTATTATTTGCTTTAATTTTGTAAACAATGTAAACAAGGTTCCAATAAATCTTATTTTCATAAACAGATTCTTTTAATGTGGATGTTTATGTATAAACAATTTCTCGCGACACAAATATATTAATAAATCTGTATTTTTTTTAGAAACCGGTACAACAATGGTATTATTTTGGTTAGACAGTTAAGTTTGACAGTCCACTTTTTATACTTATTGTAAGATTCCAGGAACTCCCTCCAAAATAGTATTTGATACTATTTCTGGTGGCTACACTTAACTATTCTTGAGTGATATAATTGATACTGAACATCTAACATAGACGCGGCATTACAAACACCCTCGCATATAAAAAAATATAAAAAAAAACTTTAAAGGATTTATGATGATGATGACCATTGAAACGCGTCATCACAGGCTTGTGAAAAGGGACCATTTTTTTTTTTTTTTTTTGCAGTTTTTAGAACAAAAAAAAAACATACAAGGGCAATTACATAATAGATAACATAAAAAAATACAACATTAAACAAATAAAAAAAATGAAACAATATAAAATTAAAATAAGGAAAGCAGTAACATCACATATCCATAATCAAGTACAAATAGTTATAAATTATTCAAGAAAAAATATATTTAAGGCTTTAAAGTAATTTACCATTTTTTTTGCTTTGCTATTTTTTTTGTTTCTTTTAATGTACACAGGTAGTGACCAATTTCTATTTTAAAATGAGTAAAATTAGTTTTTTCACTGCCCATTTACATTTATGAATGAAAAACATTCATATATAATGAGTAAATTCACAATATACCAAATTTTGAAGTCAGCAGTATACTCAAAAAAAAAAAAAAAAATCCTTTTCTTTGAGTTGCAATTCAACATTAGTACTTTGATTAACAAAAAAACAAAAAAAAAACACACACAAAAAAAAACAAATCACACCAAAACAATTTTGTATAAATACAATCATAAAATAAATGGACAATACTCTCATTTTCCTTTTTACAGAAAACGCACTTTAAGTCAATGTCTTTACAAAACTTTGCAATTACCTGTTTTACAGGATAAATACGATGAACTATCTTGAATGATACCTCTCTAATTTTATTAGTAATACAAAAACGTCTAGGGATCTTAAAGGTTTCTTTCCAATTGACATCTTGAAATTGTGATCTCCAAAATCCAATGGCTAAAGGAGCACTAGAAATTTATATTTATACCTTCCAATTTAAGACAGAAATCAACATTTGATTTTTTCATCTGTATCATTTACTAATAATTTCCTAAGTTCTGAGGGAATAGCATTAATTACCATTACATACTCTTTTACAGGTATATGAAATGAATTTTTTTTAAGAACTCTGCATAGGTAAGCACGTGACCATTAGAATTCATCAGTTGTCAAACCAACCAAACATTTTTTCTAAACTAAAAAAAGAGATTTATTTTGTTGTGTAATGTATTTATTATTCCAAATTAAGCACTTGTGAGGGGAAAAATTGTGTTTGTATATCATCATCCATGATAACAGTGCCTGTCTGTGAAAATTGGAAAGTTTTATGGGAAGCTTGCGAATATTAAAGTTACAATTAAGGAGAAATTCAATACCACCTACTTTTTCAAACACAATATTAGGGATATAATACCATAATTTTTCTTTTGAACGAACATAATTTTGTATCCACTTAATTTTAAAAATAGTGTTAGATATTTCAAAATCAAGTACATTTAGCCCACCTCGATTAAGTGGATTACAAAGTATTTTTTTTATTCAAATAATGATGTTTATTTTTCCAAATAAAATTATATATACATTTATTTATATCATTAATAATACGTTAATACGATAATAAAACTCTCCCATTCCATTAACGTCTATTAAAGTCAGTCACCAATCTTGCTGAAGCGCGAGCTGCGTGGTCATGTGATAAATGTTACTTTTCTCATCGCTGTAACATATTAACCAAAGAACAGTCGATTGTGATTGCAGGAAATGACATTTTAGTTAGTTATTTAAAGATAGCTATTTTGTATTTTCATTTGTATCTCAGGTTAAAATGACTAGAATTCATAGATTTAAACAAACAGGATATAAGACAAACATTTCTGAACGCGACTCAATGGAGGTATCGTTTTTGTAAGTCCGATGAGCGCCCCCTGCAGGTAGACACGTACCTTACTACAACAGTTTTTAGTGATTCCTGTCGTGAACGCCCCTTCATGTGCAGTAAAATGTGTCGAACTAACCGCTATGCTCATTTGCAAAGATAAGATTTCTCGTGGATCCTTGTCAAAGTTTAATTAAAAGATAAAAGCGCGGAGGCGGGGCTTTTAGAGACGTTGCGCAGGCTACGTAAACGGCGAGTCAACATGTCGGGAAGCGTTGTTATAAGAGTTTTATCTTATCTAAGCAGAACATCACAATTTCTACAACCGAATAAGACGAACTGTGTGAATATAAGACGACCATTCACTGCCAAACAGCAAGGTAGCACTTGTATTTAACAGATCATTGTCCCGCTAGCGGAGCAGTTCAGTCACACACGACACATGAGCTGCTTGTGTGATCATACCTTTAGTGTGTGTAGGAACGTTGTAGTCCTCTAAATTAATTTTAAGATTGTGTACTTTGCTTTGCAACTTTATTCTGTGGTGTAAATAGGTGTATGAACACCTCACACCTGTTTATTTACTTGGTGTTTGTTTATTGTGATGTACGTTAATTGTTTGGCACACCTGCTTGTTTATGTTGTGGTACTTGTATGCACACCTATATAACCCTGTGTTTAAAAGAGAAAGAAAATATATAGTAAACAATTGTAGTGTACTTTTAAAAACTAAATTCGTGAAGGATGCACACGTTACTTTTTAACCCGTTTACCCTTTGCCAAGGTAATGTATGATTCCAAGCTTTTGTTAATCATATAATCAAGTTGGACATTGTTCCAGAGATGTAATCTCTCTCAAACTGCATAAAACTGCATTATTTTATTGTATTATAGATTTGTCTTTTTATTTTATTTATCAATAAAGAATTTTAAAATACAGTTAATACTGGTTTATTGTTAATAATAGTGCTTAATAATAAAACACGTCTTTATGAATGCAGGTGAAAGTCAAATCAGACCACTAGATGGCGTTAAAGTCTTAGATCTGACAAGGTAGGAGTTGTGCAGTCACATACATGAATGAATGATGCTCTGGTAGATGCTTAATATTAAAAAAATAATAATAATAACATGACTGTATGGTGTGCAATGCAGGGTTCTTGCTGGACCTTTTGCTACTATGATATTAGGAGATTTGGGAGCGGAGGTGATCAAAGTTGAGCGACCAGGTGAGATATACATTGCATGATGAATTTGAGTTTAAGATGTTGCCATCAGTCCAAAATTCTGCGGTTATTTCCTCATCTAAGGATTTTCTTCTTTCACACTGTTTCCAATATACTGAAAGTGAATTAGGACCGGGGCTTTCAGACTGCAAAGTAATACAAATACCCATTAATTAAATTTGTTTGCATATACTGTTATTTGACCAAGCATGCCTCTAAAGCAAATATTTTAAGGTAGGTAATGCTGTTTTCATGCATTTCTCTTCACGCTTCACGTTGCCAGTTCCTGTAAAAATCATTCTTTGTTTAGATCTAAACAGTGAACTCTAGTGAACTGTATTGACTGTGAATGTGTGACAGGCTCAGGAGACGACACAAGAGCATGGGGCCCTCCGTTTGTGGGTGAAGAGAGTGCTTACTTTCTGAGTGTGAACAGGAACAAAAAGGTATACTCCGTTGTCAGTATTATATTGATAAATCTGCTTGTAAAATGCATGAGATCATGATTTGTGCATTCTTTCTGGCAGAGCATTGCTGTTAATCTTAAAGATCCAAAGGGGACCAAACTTATAACTGAGGTAAAAGTTCCACACTCAGTGTTTTTATTCTCTGATGCATTACGTAACATTTGTTGTTTGGTATATTTTGGCGTGAACACCTTGTCTGTTGCTCTGCATTGTGTCTTTTGTCAGCTTGCCAAAGTCTGTGATGTTCTGGTGGAGAATTATTTGCCCGGGAAGCTGAATGAAATGGGACTTGGGTATGAGGAGCTGAGTAAAGTGGCCCCTCAGCTCATCTACTGCTCTATAACAGGTGAACACAACATTCACGATATGCAAATACAAATACATAAGCCATTTCCATGATTTTTTCTGTCATTATGACAAAGCTGTTTATTTTTATTCATCAGAAAGTATTCAATTAAATGGAAATTGTATTTTTAATTAGCCATGATTCATTTTATATACTGTATGTTTTCGTTTTTATGTTTTATAACTATATAGACTTAAACAGTTTATTAACTGTAATGAACAGTAAAATCTATTAATTAAATTATATATGATAAACAGTATTCTTAGTTTACTTCTAATTAAATGCCAGGTACGGTTTCTCATGTAAATAAAATACCAATAAAACAGGGAAAAACTTTTTGTATAATGTGGGACTTTTAATTATAAACAAGCCAGAAATGTACCTGGACTTTTATTTTGAAATGTGTATGCTTTACCATTGCAATACCAGTACAATATAAGCACAATATACATTATAAAGATATTTAAGACTTTTTACAACCTTCAGTTTTAAAAAACTAATATTTAAGTATATATTTTAAAGGCCCACAGAGACTTTTTTTCTCCTAAATAAATTTTAGCTGCAAATGTGGATAAATGCTTACATTTAAAAAAAATAAATAAAAATAAAAAATAAGTAATTTTAAAAATGTAATTGTAAAAAAAAAAAAAATAATAATAAATAAATAAATATATATATATTGCACAATTCATTTCACAATTCATAATCACTTTATGATTTAATTTTATTATTATTTTTATTATATTATCAAATGATTTGTAAAAAAGTTATATGAGTAGTAGATGTAAGTTTCCATCTTAATGGTTTTAGCCATTTTATTTAGCTTGGATTTGGATTTTTTTTTTTACATGTTAATAATATTTTTACATTTAAATCATCTTGAGGCCACCTAGTGGGTCCCGTCTCACTGTTTGAGAACCACTGACTTAATGCTTGTTGAAGATGTGTGCCATTGCCATTTTTGCCATTTTTTTTTTTCTTTTATAATGTACTTATGATTCAGTCCATGGCATGAATGAACAGAGAAACTGGGTGTGTTTGCATAAATGGAGGAAGATGTGTTCTTTGTTACGTTTACGTCTCCAGTTAAAGCCCGTGTTATCTGTACTGTAGACACGCCTGTGCTATTCTAAATCTGGCCTGCTTTTCACCCATAAACCCTAATGTTTTTATTTTGTATGGCCCTTATGAAAAGGCTAATTTACTTTACTGTCTGATTTTTTTTTTTTCAATCACACTCATAAAGAAAGCCACACTTTACTTGAAAATTGTTCTGTAGCCATGCTAATCTGAAGCGGATGGGCACTGTCACCACGCTGGCTGCTTTGGTGATTGGTTTCACGTGTCGGGCACCCATAAATCCTGCAGTCAAGTCACACTCGATAAGGAAATGGAAATCAGCGTTTGTGTAGACGGGCACACGTCTCTCTGCGTGTCAGAAACCTTGTAAAAAGTCACAGTTTTGGTCAAACTACCATGCATTTTTTCGATTATATAGGTATAAAATATTTTACTACGGATTGCATCTGGATTTAATCCTGGTTTAGAACTACTGAGAAATGTCTGTTTTTATTTACATGAAAACTTGAAGCAGTATAGTTAAATTACAACATCTATCAGTGTGCAAAAAATTCAAACCATTTAAATAAGTTCAGTAAATGATACTCTCACGTTGGCAGTGATCTTACATTTCATGCAAGTTGTTATATTGTGTCAACACTGCTATGGCATCTCTTGCGGTTAGCAATGATTGCACTCAAAGACTGCTTTTTCTGCTGTTCTCTGTAAGATCACAAATCACAGCCAAATTCCCATGTCTCGCGCTGCTTATAAAGACCTGGAGGCGTAACCCGCAAGACCTCATTAAATTGTGGATGCTGGACAGTTAAATTGGAATGATTTACTGTGCTCATCCTGTATCGTTTAATTTTCCCCTTCTGAAAGGATTTTTCACTTTCTTCTTGAGTGTAAAATCTGTCTGGAATGCTTAGTTTCAACAAGTGTTATTTGATTTAGTACTTGACAGGGATTTTAGGACAAGCCGCTCTGGTCGGTTGTCATCATTCTGCCTTCTGTGGTTTTGCTGACCACCTTGGTTTTTTTAAACGTGTGGATATCAGGTTTTTGGTATAATGTGTATGTATATATATATGTATGTATGTATATATGACGAGTTCAGATGCAAAACCAGCTAAAAGCCATCTTGGTGAAAAATGAGATAATGATACTGAGTGAATGCTCCTGACACATAGTATAAAATATATATAAAATGTGTGTGTGTGTGTGTGTGTGTGTGTGTGTACATATATATGTGTGTATATGCATACATTATATATGTATATGTGTATATATATATATGTATATATATATGTGTGTGTGTGTGTGTGTATATGTGTATATATATATATATATATATATATATATAATATCCTGGAACCATAATCTCCAACTCTATGAAATTGGATCAAATTAAAGCTGCGCTGTTGAACCTAAGTGATCATTTCCCTCTCAATTAGATTTGTCCAAAACTTAATTTCTTCTGTGTTGCCTGTAATAGATATGGTAGATAGGAATTTATTTTTAGGCTTTCCGTGGTTTTCTTGAGAATGTTGATTTAAATTGAAACCACGTCTGCATGACAAAACGAAAAAGCTGAAAAATTTATTAGGCTAGATATTAGAAATGGTCTAACATAAAATGAACAAAGCATGATGAGTAGCTATTTTGAAACCCGTGAAACATCTTAAATGGCAAACAGCTCACTAGTCTTGGCTAAAAAGATTAATTTTTCTGCAATAAAGGTGATTTATTTTCAAACACCAAAAGTGTAATGTTTGGGTGTGTCTCACAGTGTGTACTCAACACCATTATTAAAATAGTGTGTATATAGTATATATATAATACAAGTCTCTTCTGCTCACCAAGCATGCATTTATTTGATCCGAATTACAGCAAAAGCAGTAACATTTTGAAATATTTTTTTTGCCATTTAAAATAACTGTTTAATATTTTAATATATTTTTAAATGTAATTTATTCCTGTGATTTCAAAGCTGTTTTTTTAGCATCATTACTCCAGTCACTTGATCTTTCAGAAATCATTCTAATATTCTGATCAAAAAACATTATTTTGTAACATTGTAAATGTCTTTATCATCATTATTGATCAATTTATTAATCAATTTTTTATTCCATGCTGAATAAAAGTATTAATTTCTATAATTTCTATTTATCTGAAAGCTTTTTATTTCAGATAAATGCTGATCTTTGGATCTTTCTATTGATCAAAGAATCCTGAAAAAATTTACTCAACTGTTTTAAATATTGATAATAATAATAATAATAATAATAATAATAAAATGTTTCTTGAACAGCAAATAAGCATATTAAAATGATTTCTAAACGATCATGTGACACTGAAAGCTGGAGTAATGATGCTGAAAATTTAGCTTTGATCACAGTTATTTTAAATTGTAAAAATATTTCTAAATTTTACTGTTTTTGCTCTAATTTGCATCAAATAAATGCTGGTTTTGAGCAGAAGAGACTTTGTTAAAAACTTTTGACTGGTAGCATGTATATATTTAAAATTTTATTAAAATGTTAAACCTATTAAATGTTTAATTAATATTTAATTTTACATAAATATACTATCTTTTATTCTGTAAGAATTTCATACCCTATTTTGTACCCAATTTATGGACTGGTCCAAAACCTTTTCAAATGCGTTGTTGATGTTCTTGTAGTATTTGGTAGACATTCATATGTTTGCAGTGCGTATGCAGTCCTTGTGCGGAGCAGAAGCAACACTGGCTACACGAGCTTATGTGCTTAAAAAGTATAAAAATTTTTATTTTCTGAAAAAAATGGCAGATCGTTTCGCTAGATAAGACCCTTCTTCCCAGGCTGGGATCGTTTAGAGCCTTTGAAGCTGCATTTAAACTACATTTTGGAAGTTCAAAATCAGGGCACCAATGAAATCCCTTATATGGAGAAAAAACCTGAAATGCTTTCCCCAAAAACCATAATTTCTTCATGACTGAAGACAGAAAGACATGAACATGTTGGATGACAAGGGGTTGAGTAAATTATTTGTAAATTGTTGTTCTGGAAGTGGAGTTCTCCTTTAAACTATAGCCTACTTACACTCTCACAAACATTTAACTTAAAACATCGGCATTGACAGAAACATCCGATCCCTTGTGCCTTTTCTTTGGCATTTAAATCTTTATTACAAGACATCCTGCAGATCACAAAGAACTTTGTTTTTCTACCTCCACAAGTGCCATTCATCATGTCGCCCTGTTTATCTAAAAGTGTGTTTTTCCTTGCTTTAACCTAGCCAGAAGCCACATGTGTTGACTGTAAAAACAGTAGGCTTTAATTATATAAATTTATGGTATAATTACTACATTTTTGTGTCAATCCATGCTCATTTTTACCATGAACAATGGGCTGTCACTTTAATTCAACACATGCAGCACAGCACAATAGACTCGCTTTATTGCTCCTGGATCGCATTGCCGGACCACATCCGTGTGCAGTGTGAATGCGCTAACCTGTTAACATGGGCACAGAAGAAAACGCACACCGCATATGCACTGCAAACGGGCCTTAGATTTGGGAATGTTGGCTCCAGCGCAGAGGTCTGCTGTGGCCCTCTTGTTGAAGCCTCTAAATCTTTGCTTTAAGCAAATATCATTACCAGTCTTCTGCCCCACCACATGACCTGTGATTAATTGAACACCCCAATCAGGAATAAGGGAAGCCATTCATTTATGGCTGGTTTGTATCTCGCATGCTGTAGCAGTTCTGCAGTCTTGTCTAATTTATTTGTAATGGGGCTTGCAGTGGCATGCCGTCAGTTGATTTATTGACATCCTTTGGTTTATTGCTTCAGTCCTGAGGGGGCAAAATTGTGGTCCAGTAGCAATTTGGGAGTGACCCATTTTTTATTTTGGCCCAGTTTCGTCAGGAAACGGCACTGCGTAACCTATACGTTGTGATTGCTCGTGCAAATCCCCGTGGAGGCTTAAAACCATGACTTGGCAGACTGGAAGCATCTTTGATACGAGACATAATTCGCCTAGCACTCCAAAAAAAGGGGTCCCACACATGGGAGATTAATCAGATGTTGACATCAGCATTGTCAGGAACCATGGGATTTGCCATAGCTGGCGTAACGACGACCAAAATTGGCCTGAGAGCGTGGTCTCTTTGTCTGCTTTTTACTGTGAAAGTTTTTTCCTTCTTCCTCCAAGGTTAAAGTATTAAATTTGCTCATTGTATGCTTGAAATCATCTTCCATCCATCAAAAATATTACCATTTGTGTTTTTGGATCACTGTTGTAATTCTGAGTCATTTTGGGTTTTTGGACAGCCCATTATGCTTTGATTGGAACATCTAGTACACACTACTTTTTTTTTTTTTTTTTTTTTTTTTTCCTTTATCGGTTTACCTCATCTAAGGCTTGTTTAGTCATTGGATTCTTTCTCATTTTATGCCAAGTCATCCATTTATTTACTAGCGAATCCACTATTTAAGCAAAACCAGTCGTTCCGTTGAGCCGTGATGTCTATAAGAGGATCATATATTCAACAAAATGATAAACACAGCGCTCGACATGTCAGCAGAAACAAAAACACCGAAATACCCTTCTGTTTTCCATGTTCCCACTATAAAAAGGTGGCTTTGATTTCACACTGTTTTTATCAGGAGTACATCATGTCTGTTACGGTCCATGCAGATATGGAATGAGCGTTTTAGGGCGAGACACGTGCTGTCTAGTCTGGTAAACGTGGAATAATCAGGCTTGGTTAGTACACTGATGAGTACGGAGAACCACAGGCTCCCGTTCTTCCTCTGGAGATGGTTGAGGTCTCCATGGTGCCCGGCGTCCACAGAAGCGACAAAGCTCCCTGTTTCTTTTTATTATTGGGGTTTCATTTCTTTACAGCAAATTAAAGTGGATTAAGTGGCGTCTGAGAACGCACGTTATTTTCAGCATATGTCCTTCATTAGATGGGCCCCCACACCCAAATGTGCTGAGGTTTGGCATTGGATGCCTTTCACATTGTGTCAAAGCTGGCACTTGAGAAATCTGGGCTGTCTGATGAATGGATACAGCACCTACTATTTCTACTACTAGATTCACTTAGAAACCAATTCTCTGATCTTGTCTAATAATAGCTAAAATACATGTCATTTCAAAATTTATTGATAAAGAGATGATGCAAAGAATAGTTCACCCAAAAAATGAGAATTTGCAGAAGATTGGCTCTCCCTCAGAACATCTGAAATGTAGATGGGTTTGTTGCATCACTGGAGTGAATGGGTGCCGCGAGAATGAGTCCACACAGCTGATAATTACATGACATTAATCACAATTAATCCACACCACTCCAGTCCATCAATTAACGTCTTGTGGAGCCAAAAGCATGGAAGGATTTTTGTTTTGGTTTGTCTAAAAATTATGATTTTTTTTCTCTTCCTTGATTAGTTTCTAATCCATAACGGTTCATTCACACGGGGCGTCAGTGTTGATGCTTCATGAAGCATGTCTGAAACTTGGTGCTGACTCGACTGCCATAGGGACAACAACCAATCACATTACTTTTCTGGTGTTACATGAACATCATTGGCCAGCATCTGCACTAGGGTATTTGCTAGGCATGTAATGATATCAAAATCTCAAAAAATGATTATATTACAATATAAAGTCCATGATGTGATATTTATTGCAATAAAAAAAAAAAAAAAAAAAAAAAAGACAAATAAAGACTTGGAAAACAAAAAAAACATTTTGCCCATTTTAAAGTTAAATTCTTCTGTCTAATGCACTTTGAAAGTTCAAAATTAAGAACTTCAACCCATGTTCCTAGGAAAGCGTAAGTTGGAAAATTGACTTGTACCTGAACTTTAATGGAGAAGTTCACTTCCAAAACAAAGATAATGTACTCACCCCCTTGTCATTCAAGATGTTCATGTCTTTCTTTCTTCAGTTGTAAAGAAATTATGGTTTTTGAGGAAAACATTTCAGCATTTTTCTCCATATAATGGACTGATATGGTGCCCCGATTTTAAACGATCCCAGCTGAGAAAGAAGGGTCTTATCTATCATAACGATCGATTATTTTAATAAAAATAATGCAATTTAAATACTTTTTGTTGGCAAATGCTCGTCTTGTCTTACTTTGCCTGGGCTGTTTTTGTTCCAGTTCATGACAGAGGGAGAAAATACGATTGGAGTTTTTGACATACCCTAACTGTCTTGAGTCAGGATACACAGAGTTCAGGGAGAGAAAGGCAAGATGAGCGTTTGGGATTAAAAAGTATTTAAATTGTATTTTTTAATAAAAAATAACCAATCGTTTCGCTAGATAAGATAGATAGGGATCGTTTACAACCACATTTGGGATCGTTTGAAACTGCATTTAAACTGCCTTTTGGAAGTTCAGAATCGGGGCACCATAGCAGTCCATTATATGGAGAAAAATGATGTAATGTTTTCCTCAAAAAACTTAATTTCTTCACGACTGAAGAAAGAAAGACATGAACATCTTGGATGAAAGGGGTGAGTACATTACATGTGAATCTTTGTTTTGGAAGTGGACTTCTCTTCTTTTTAGTTGTGATGTTCTGTCTCAGTCTAAATTACATTCACACTCTTGTTTTGGAAGCCAAACAAATTTGATTGTAATAAGAATAACAACAATTTTATGTATTATTGATACTCCTATGACAGTAATAGCCATATGTTGTAAAACAATTGCACTGTAATACAAGTAAAAATTTATATTTCTAATGTATGTTATTTCTGCTTTACACTACAGCAGAGAAATTACAATTTTTCCTAATTTTTTCACTTGAAAGTGATATTTTGAATTTGGTTTGCACTAATGTTGCCCATTTAAATTACTAGCTGTCAGCAATTCATACTGCACTTTTAAGCTTTTATTTTGACCGAAATGGCAGTAGGTCTACAAAAACACATCTCTCTACAAATCTAGTTAAAAACGGTAAAAATCTGCTCCAAAAAATAAAGCATAGCTGGTGGCTGTTGCGTTCCCAAACGAGTTCACTGCATTCATCGCATCACGAGCACGATTCGCTTTGAAACTTGCTGTGAAAACAGACTTGAGCTTATATTATGCTTTCGGTTTTAGTTTATTTGACAGTTACTGTGCCAAAACATAATGGCCCAAAACACAACTTTAAAGACCACCATGTCCTGATGGGCAATGGTAAACAAACTTGGCTTGCTGTCCTTAATGGAGGCTCGAACCCGAGGTTCGGCTTGAGCGCAGAGTTCAACCCCCCCATTGCGATATTACCTAAAGGGAGAATAACAGAAACAGAGGAGGAGAAGGGGAGGTGGAGAGATGCCGGAAGAACGGAGGCTGGGACGGTGCAATGAGGGCTGCTTGTATAGGCTTGTAATGATGATTGACAGGACTGAATGATTAGGCTCCTCCCGAACTTGAGTTTGGAACTTCATTTATGTTAGAATATTTTAATAATCTACACTTTTTGCTCGGAAGACCTGTATCGTTTCATATCGTCATGTGACCATGATAATATTGAGACAGTTTATCGCGATACCATGATATTGATAATATCGTTACATCCCTAGTATTTGCATAATGCGATCTGATTGCCTGATGCCTGCATTGGCGCTTCAAGAGCTGAAACTTTTTCAACTTCTGCCGTAAGCAACGCCCATTCCAAGTAAATGAGAAGCGTTAATACCGATGCCTCATGTGAATCAAATGGAAGTATTGTTTTTCTTCTCTGTTGTGACTTCCATCTGAGTATAATAAATGAATGGAAAAGGGAAAGTGTAAGTTAGGAACAGTTCATTGGTTGTCGATTGAATTTTGAGATGCGGACAGAGGCAGATGTACGCAGGCCTGCAGGCTAAATAAATGGATTCCTACACACATCACCAGAAAGTAGTTTATTTCACAGGAAGATCAGAGTCAAATTTTGATTAAAAATTATGAGCTCTATTAAAAAAAAATAAATAAATGTATGCATGAATGAATTTGCAATGTGATCAATAACATGCATTTAGAAAGTAAATAGTGTTTTCATTTTAATGTCAACTTTAAAGGTGAAATGTGTAATTTCTGCAAACAGAATGGCTAAATAAGAACACTTACAAACACTCTCCCCCTCCTCCATTGGTCAAAAAAAAAGCTAGCCCCACCCCAAAATCATGCCATTGGTTGAGCTGTTGCTGTGGCAGTCTGGTCAGGATTCTCAATCAAATGGAACAATGTTTTGTCAGCGCTTGTGTTTATAGGATTCTGACACCCTCAAAATCATTTACAGTGTGCTAAAAAAAAATACCCACATTAGAATTATATCCGCAACTTTTGTACAGACCACTCCATTTTCTTTAGAAATCTAGTTGATCTGTTCTCACACTTGTGTTAATATTGGTGTGGTTACAGCAGTAATGGGGGCCTGGCAGAAGCAGTTATTATGGGGATCTTTGTTCTTTGTTTACTTGAGTTCCAAATATCTTTGCATTTCTTTTTGTGGTGGTTCTTATTGGTTTGTAACATCACAGTAGTAAAAGAGATGCTATATAGTGTGCTATAAAAGGGTACTACATTTGAAGATGTGTACTGTAACGGTAGAGTCTGGTGTGAGTTCAAAACACAACTCCACTGTATATGGCTGAATCTTTTTTTCTAGTCTTTTTCAGTGCGCACATATATATATATGTATATGTATATGTATATGTATATATATATATATATATATATATATATATATATATATATATATATATATATGTATATGTATATATATATATATGTGTGTGTGTGTGTGTATATATATATATATATATGTATATATATATATATATATATGTATGTATATATACACATACATATGTATGTGTGTATATATATACACATACATACATACACACACACACACACACACACACACACACACACATATATATATATATATATATATATATTTTTTTTTATAAAAATGTATTGTTATTTTGGAACAGAAAAATGCTGTAAAAATGCTACAGTAAAAACCTTTAAAATGTACAATTTAAAATTAAAAATTAAAAATAAAAAAAAGTATTAATTTATTTTAGATAAAAAGAAAATTGCCACATAACTTATAGTTAAAAAAAAAAAAAAAAACAGTAAAAGATTTCCAAGAGTCTCATACATTAATATCTTTTGTATAAATAATGTATTTTTTTCTTAATTTTTGTTATTAGTTAACATGTTACATTAGGGTATTTTGTGTGACATTTTCTGTTGTTTAGTTAACAATTTGTTTTGCTACCTGTGTTACTATTGTCGTTATTAGTACATTGTAAAGCAAAGAGCAGATTTTTTATTATTTTTTTAACAGGGCATATTATAGTGTAGCACAAACAGTTAAAACTTGGTTGTTTTTTTTTCATATATAAAATACTTAAATCTGAGTATGAGCAGTAATAATAAAGATGGTTGCCTTAGCAAACCCAAGTAATTAAAGCAAAGGGAAAGGGAAAATGTTATGAAATGATACTGCTTTGTGAAATCTACTTGCACAAACTCTGGCTAGTAGACTGCTGTTTTCATACTAGGGCATGACAGATTTTCCTTAAGCCGCCCATACCTCTGCCAAGGAAATAAACACAACCATAGATGTTTACCTCCAGTGAGTCAAAAGTCTTAGAACTCCGGTGGAGTTCCTAGAATCGAATTAATCTGACTGCTCTGGTGATAATAGGAATGTAATCGGGTCTTTGCCCACGTTCTTTCTGGACGTGTGTGCTCAGCTGTAGGGATTTCTAAGAGCCGCACACAGGCCCAAATCAAGCCATACTGGCAAAGCAGAATATGCTGGAGATTGTAGCTCTGACATGCTCATGTTACACCAAACTGTGAGCTGTAAGCACATTTTCATCTGATAAGCGTCCACACACATAATCAGTAACCACGTTTGTTAATTTATTCAGGATATGGACAGACGGGCCCAGAATCACACAAGCCTGGTTATGACTCCATTGCGTCTGCGGTGTCTGGTATGATGCACATCACTGGTCCTGAGGTGAGAGAAATGATCTGATCGTCAGCATCAACAAGAAACAGATACCTGTCCCAAACCCACACCAATGGTTTTAACATCCAAAACAATTACACAGTTGTATATCCTGTTCTTGGTCCTTCATCTCCTGTTTATTTTATTGTTTCTTTTTTGAGGATGGAGACCCAGTCAGACCAGGTGTCGCTATGACGGATCTGGCCACTGGTTTATACACTCAGGGAGCCGTAATGGCTGCTTTGCTTCAGCGACAGAAAACAGGACGAGGTCTTCATATAGACTGCAATCTTCTGTCTTCACAGGTATGACACACACACAAAAAAAAGCAAATACGTTCACCCAGAAATGAAAATTTTCTTACCCTCAGGCCATCCAAAATGTAGATTAGTTTGTTTCTTCATCTGAACAGATTTGAAAAAATTTAGCATTCCATCACTTGCTCACCAGTGGATCCTCAGTAGTAAATGGGTGCCGTCAGAGAGTCCAAACAGCTGATAAAAACATCACAGTAATCCAAAAGCAATCCAGACCACTCCATTCCATTAAATAACATCTTATGAAACTAAAAGGTGTGTGTTTGTAAGAAACTAATTCATCAAGACATTTTAACATTAAACATTAAAGTCCATCATAACTCTTCCTCCAGTGAAAAGTCCATCTCCTGTTGTCCTTTCACTTCAAAATCCACAAACATATCTGTTTTGGACTGTTTTCACCTCTAAACAGTGATTGATCTATGCATACTTCTTTCCTGATTCAGACAAAATGACTTTTTTTCCCTGGAAAAAGCAATATTTTGGATAGAGGATGACTTATTTTATTTTGAAGTTAAAAACACCTTAATGCTGAGTTAGTTTCTTACAAACATGCAGCTTTTCACTTTACAAGATGTTAATTGACGGATTGGAGTGTTGAGGATTGCTTGTGGATTATTGTTTTGTTTTTATCAGCTGTTTGGGCTCTCATTCTGACGGCACCCATTCACTGCAAAGGATCCATTGTTGAGCAAGTGAAATTTTGTCCAATTTCTCCAAATCTGTTTCCATGAAGAAATAAACTCATCTAAATCTTGGATGGGCTGAGTTTCAGTAACTTTTCAGCAAATTTCCATTTTTGGGAGAACTATTCCTTTAATTTAGAAACAAATTAAAGGAACAAAAACACAACGAACAGCGGGTCTCTTTCACTAAACGTGCATACGCACAAATTGGAGGCCCCTGGTGAGCCCTTATATGAATATGTTTTTAAATATTTTAATATTAATTAAATGAATACATGTTAGAATGAGGTTAGAAACAAATTAATTTGAGAAATATCTATATTCATGTTTTTAAGCATAAGTTAAAAATAGACTTTCAAATATTTTATCTTATTTTATTATTTATCTTAATTTCAGTCAAATATTTCTGTATAATGATGCTAAACTGTATAACTGATTGTTGTTCCAGGCAGCTGATCAAAGCACACTCTCTATTCTCTCATTAAAAAATCTTCACAGGTACGACACTTAGTTATCTGCAAAAAAAAAAAAAAAGAAAGAAAATAAAGCACATTCAAGTTCACACAGATATAAAAAAAATATATACTCACCCGCAGGCCATTCAAGATGTAGATGAGTTTGTTTCTTCATCAGATTTAGAGAAATTACTTGCTCATCAATGGATCCTCTGCAGTGAATGGATGCCAAAAGAAAGAGAGTCCAAACATCTGATAAAAACATCACAATAATCCACAAGTAATCCACACCACTCCATTTCCATTCATCTATTAACATCTTATGAAGCGAAACGCTGTGTGTTTGTAAGAAATAAATCTGTCATTAAGGCTTTAACTTTAAACGGTCACTTTTGGCCAAAATTAGAGTCTATAATCCATAATAACGCTTCCTCCAGTAAAAAAATCCATCTCCTGCTTTCCTCTCACATCAAAATCACCTTAATGCTGAGTTAGTTTCTTACAAACATGCAGCTTTTCACTTTACAAGGTGTTAATTGATGGATTGGAGTGTTGAGGATTGCTTGTGGATTATTGTGATGTTTTTATCAGCTGTTTGGGCTTTCATTCTGATGGCACCCATTCACTGCAAAGGATCCATTGTTGAGCAAGTGAAATTTTGTCCAATTTCTCCAAATCTGTTTCCATGAAGAAATAAACTCATCTAAATCTTGGATGGGCTGAGTTTCAGGAATGTTTCATCAAACAGCAAATTTCCGTTTTTGGGAGAACTATTCCATTAATTTAGAAACAAATTAAAGGAACAAAAACACAATGAACAGCGGGTCTCTTTCACTAAACGTGCGTACGCACAAATTGGAGGCCCCTGGAGGGCCCTTATATAAATATATTTTTAAATATTTTAGTGTTAAATTAAATTAATACGTGTTAGAATGAGGTACAAATTCATTTGAGAAATAGTTATATTAATGTTTTTAAGCATAAGCTAAAAACAGACTTTCAAATATTTTAGCTTATTGATTATTATTTAGCTTAATTTCAATCAAATATTCCTATATAACGATGCTAAACTATATAATTGATTGTTGTTCCAGGCAACTGATCACACTTCAGTCTCTGTTCTCTCATTAAAAAAAAAAAAAAAAAAAAATCTGCAAAAATAGCACATTCAAGTTCACACAGATATGAAAAATATACTCACCCTCAGGCCATTCAAGATGTAGATGAGTTTGTTTCTTCATCAGATTTAGATGTGTGCCATCAGAATGAGAGTCCAAACATCTGATAAAAACATCAGTGTAATCCACAAGTAACCCACACCATTCCATTCCATCAATTAACATCTTATGAAGCCAAAAGCTAAGAAACAAATCTGTCATTAAGACGTTTTAATTTTAAAGTGTCGCTTTTGGCCAAAATTTGAGTCTGTGATCCATAATAATGCTTCCTCCAGTGAAAAAGTCCATCTCCTGGTGTCCTCTCACAAACAAAATCCACCCACATATTTGTTTTGGACTCTTTTTACCTGTAAACGGTGCTTGGTCTGTGCATACTTCTCTTCTGATTCAGACAGATGACTTTTCACTGGAGAAAGCAATATTTTGGATAGAGGACGATTTAATTTATTCACAAGCAGTGAACAGTTTGAAGTTAAAAACACCTTGAATGCTGAATTAGTTTCTGACAAACACACAGCTTTTCACTTTACAAGACGTTAATTGATGGACTGGAGTGGTGTGGATTATTTGTGATGTTTTTATCAGCTGTTTGGCACCCACTTACTGCAGAGGATCCATTGTTGAGCACGTGAAATTTCTCCAAATATGTTCCCATGAAGAAATAAACTCATCTAAATCTTGGATGGGCTGAGGTTAAGTAACTTTTCAGCAAATTTCTTTTTTTTTTTGGATAACTTTTCCTTTAGAAACCAATTAAAGGAACAAAAATACAATGAATAATGGGTCTAATTCACTAAACGTGCGTACACACGGCCCCTGGAGAGCCATTATATAAATACGTTTTTGAATAATATTAATGTTCATTAAATTAATACATGTTAGAATGAGGTTAGAAACAAATTAATTTGAGAAATAATTATACTCATGTTTTTAAGCATAAGCTAAAAATAGACTTTTTAAATATTGTAGCTTATTTTCTGGCTTAATTTCAATCAAATATTCCTGTATAATGATGCTAAACTGTATAATTTATTGTTGTTCCAGGTAACTGATCACATCACATTCTCTGTTCTCTCATTAAAACAATTACTAAGAATTTACTTTCATTTCACTCAAATCAAGATTTCACTTCCATTAATTAATTTTGCAGCATTGATCCAAAAGCATAATGTAACGTTTCCATTAATTAAAAAATGAATATGGCCTGGTTTCACAGACAGGGCTTAGACTAAGCCAGGATGAGGCCATAGTTCAATTATGACATTTAAGTAATTTTTATAAACGCGCCTTAGAGAAAACATTACTGGTGTGCATCTTAAGACAAAACAAAGGCATTGATATATTTTAACATCAGTCAGTGCAAGTTTCTTTCAGTTGAAACAGCTCAGACTTGCATTTTAGTCTAGGACTAGGCTTGAGGCTTGTTTGTGAAACCAGGGGACATAATTTTTCATTCAGAAAACATTTAGAGAAGCAGATATTCGTAGCATGTAGAGATGGAACCAGTTGAAAGCCTCTTTAATGTGATTCAGTCCTTTTCTGTCACTTGAAAGTATAAGTGAATTGCTGATACAGGGCATTATTTCACTTTCATGTTTTTAAACGGACAGTTCAATAACACTGACCATGTTTGATGTATTCAGTATTTCGTAGTATATCTGCATGATGAAATATTCAGCTCTTATAGAAGTATCCCTTATTCAGATTTCAGGACTGTTGTCTCTTGCCCAAAATGTGAAATGAACTTTTTAAATGAAACCAGACTGCTGTGTTTTGTTCCCTGGAAGTGAGTTTAATCTGACCCATTCCCTACTCTAGAGAAAACACGAACGTTTTACTTTACAGTATAAATAAATCAGCTGTCCATAACTGTATAAGCGTATAAACCAATCGCTATCCCCAGCTACTAGACTTCAGCATGTGCTTTTTAATTTAACGTGATGGCTTGATAGTGTGGTTTTTCTCTTACTTTGAGTGAAAAGAATATACTTTTCTCAGCGTTCGTAGCGTATGCCTTACTTTTTCACCTCAAGTATTGTTTCAGTGCAAATGATACAGTGCCATTTCATGGCTTTTGAATAAAGTTCAAGTGAAGTTTCTAATTTATGTGGTCATTTTAAACTTGAACTTTAAGATTAGTCACATGTACTTTTTGGATGACTTTTCTACTTTATGTAAGTGGTGACTCAGCTCAATTTGTTCCTGTCGTAAATAATAGTGTGGTAGGCTTGCTAAAGGGTAAATGCTAATTCATAAGCATTATGTATTGTAAGTAGCAGTCGGCTTTCCTGTCATGCCACTGTGAACTTCATGCACAAATCAGGTTTTGAGACAGTTAAATACCTGTCCTTGTGGAGAAAATAGCACAGCATTTACAAATGTGATTTTGAATAATTTGCGCCTGCCGTTTGCTATTGCTTCCTGAATGAGGGACTTTAAAAAATGTCACGGCGCTCGTACCGCGCCTCGCCTGCTGACCGCCCGTCCTGGCCGGAAATGCGAGATTACAAAGGATCTAAATAGCAGCGCTCGCACAGAAGACGTCAATGCCGTAAGCAGCCGGCTGAGATGCCAAGATTGTAGCATCATGGGAATCAATGGAGTGTGAGACACTAAGTTTACTTGTTCATGAGAGTGTGTTGCTGTCTGTTGACGGTGATATTCAACAGACTTCACTGTGTGCCAGGAGAAATCTGATGCATGACATTTGGTTCGCTTGGTGAATGTTTCATATTGCCTTCTTGTTTCCTAATTGCATGTGTTTATTGAAAACTTAAAGACTTGGATGGAGACGTACAGTATAGCAATTTCTTTCAGATGACTTTTGCATCTGCAGTATCACTTAACAGGATTTTTTTTGTTGAGTTTTTCACCATAGTAACTACCTGAAACCTCAAATACCCTCTTCAGCTGCGGCTGCTTTCTGAGCTGAAATTCTAGTTTGACTCTTGATAAACAGATAAATATTTGCATGCAACAAAACTTGTTTTTCATTTTAAGCTGAATGACAAAAGTGTTTCCTCCACACAGCTTTGAAACGGAACTCATTATAATGGCTGAATAAGAAATGCATTAGAAGAGTCCAAAACTCACAAGGCAGATTTGCTTCCACTGTTTGTTTGAAATGAACCGCTTTGAGTTTTGCAGAAATTTGACATTTGAAACTGTGTCGAATTGCTGAGATTGTGGAGGGATTGAGGAGCTGTTATTTTGCAGAAATTTGAGTTACATTTAAAGGAGAAGTCCACTTCCAGAACAACAATTCACAAATAATTTACTCAGCCCCTTGTCATCCAAGATGTTCATGTCTTTCTGTCTTCAGTCGTAAAGAAATTATGGTTTTTGAGGAAAACATTTCAGGATTTTTCTTCTTATAATGGACTTGATTGGTGCCCCGATTTTGAACTTCCAAAATGTAGTTTAAATGCAGCTTCAAAGGGCTCTAAACGATCCCAGCCGAAGAAGAAGGGTCTTATCTAGCGAAACGATCTGTCTTTTTTTTCGGAAAATAAAAATTTGTATACTTTTTAAACACAAAAGCTTGTGTAGCCCAGGCTCTGGGATGCGCATTCACAATGTACTATTGAATCATGTCGAAAGGTCACGCGGAACTACAGACCCAGTGTTTACAAAGCGAACACACAAAGACTAAGAAAGTGCAAGTAAGTCAAACACGGTTCACAGTTTACAAACAAAAAGGTACAAGGATGTCGGACGATTCTGAAGTTGTAGGAGAAAATAAGTTTTTCGCCATACTCTACTTTTTTTTAGCCGGAGTACACAGACGATGAACTTTAGACGTGATTCGTAGCAGTGATGGGAAGTTCGAATCATTTTACTGAATCAGACCTTTGAGTCTCGTTCAGCAAAATGAACGAATCTTTTTTCGAGTCATTTCGTTCATTTTAGCAAAATATAAATTAAAATGTTACTTGTTACTTCCCTAACACATCTACTGCTTACACAAACATTGATCACACTACAAACAAGACAAAACTATAATGCTATAAGAAACAGAAAAGATTAATTCATTGTTTACCTGGGTCTTTAGTCTATGATTAGCTCACCTTACCTGTTATCTGACAAGTTTTTGGGTTTGAGTCATTCGTTCATAACGTGACATCCCCATAAGCTCAACCAATGTTGTGTGAGCCGGAAAAAGAACTGATTAGTTCATATCTCAAGTCTTCGGGTTTGGCAACGATTTTAAAAAAACCCGAAACCCGAAGACTCGAAACAGGTGAACTAATTCCAGTACAGAACCTAATAGGATGTTGCGCATGCGCGACTGAACTAATCACTTCCTAAGACGACTCATTCTTCCCGAGTCACATTAAAGATTCGTTCAAAATGAAAGAATCGTTCAAGAACGACCCATCACTAATTCATAGCATCGTGCACGCGCATCCCGGAGCCTGTGCTACACAAGCTTAAAAAGTATACAGATTTTTTATTTTCTGGAAAAAAAAGACAGATCGTTTCACTAGATAAGATCCTTCTTCCTTGGCTGGGATCGTTTAGAGCCCTTTGAAGCTGCATTTAAACTACATTTTTAAGTTCAAAATTGGGGAACCAATCAAGTCCATTATATGAAGAAAAATCCTGAAATGCTTTCCTCAACCATAATTTCTTTAGGACTGAAGACAGAAAGACATGAACATTTTGGATGACAAGAGGATGAGTAAATTATTTGTCAGTTGTTGTTCTGGAAGTGGACTTCTCCTTTAAGGAGTTTTAAGGCAAATGAGTAACATTTCCAAAGTTTAGATCTAATCTTTTAATATCCTTAAATATGAATGTAATGAAACAAAATGCGTCACGCTTTCTGTCACAGGAAGGTCTATCCGGTTGCATTCTTTCTAAATGTTCTTGCTTGGGTAATGAAGGACCTGCCGGAAATATGCCGGAAATGTGCTGTCTTTGCTCGTGCTGAGCTTTAATTGCTATGTGACTAATCACTTGAGAAATGCAGGAAGATACCAAGCGCTTGACCATATCAACTATCCTGAGCCATGACGTCAAAGGCAGCTGACAGGGAATAATAAAACTTTTAAAGGCATAATAAAAATTCAGTTTTTCTTACAGGTTTAGAACAACTTGAGGGTGGGTAATTGAGGGCTGAATTTTAATTTTGGGTGCCTTTAAGAGCACTCTAAAAAGGAATCAGGCACTGATTGTAAAAAATGGTATTATGCTCTTAAAAATAAAAGTTAAAAATGGGTTTTTTTAAGTCTGTAGGGGGTAAGGTTTTTTTTTTTTCATAAGTCTCTTATGCTTTCCAAGGCTGCATTTATTTAATCAAAAATACAGTAAAAACAGCAATATTATCATCACCCCAGTCTTCAGTGTCACATGATCTTTCAAAAATTATTCTAAAATGCTACGCAAGAAACTTTTTTTGTCATTATTATTGTTGGAAATGGTAATATTTTTGTGGAAGCTGTGGTACTTTTTCCTCAATATTCGAAAGAACTATTTATTTAAAATAGAATTTTGTAACATTATACTGTCTTTACTGTCACGTGACCAATTTAATGAATACTTGCAAAATAAAAGAATTAATTTTTCAAAACAAAACAAAAAACAAATCAATCAAAAACTATAACAACAATGAAAAGCTTACTTATATATGGAATCAGTAATGTTTTTTAAAGAAGTCTCTTATTCTCATCAAGGATGCATTTATTTAATCAAAAATACAGAAAAACAGTAATTTTGCAAAATGTTATTACAATATAAAATAATGGGTTTTTTTTTTCTAACAATGCAAGTGTAAGCCGGCCATAGAATCAGACGTAGGCGGGGGATCCATGTGCAACGTAACTTTATTACAGGCGAAGTCAAACAGGCAGAGGTCAATCAACAACAATCGGGAACAGAGCAGATGATCCAATACAGAAACGATAATCCAGGCAGAGGGTCAGTGGGCAGGCAGCAAGAATCGTGCGAGAATAAACAGTCCGATCGGCAATGGGAAGTCAACAGATGTAAAGGAAAACGCTCAGGATTGTTAGAAAACTCTAGCCAAAACTTCGCGAGGAAACGCCCGCGAAACGGGTCCATAAATGGCCGCCGGAGGAAGTGCTCCGAACGACCCGGAAACGGAAGGACGGGTCCCAGGCACGGGCTGATGGGAAATGTAGTTAGTAGTCCGGGGATGGCTCCCGCTGAAAGCGACTAGAGGGAGCCACAGAGACTGCCGTGGTAACAGAGCCCTCCCCCTGCGAGCGACTGCTGGCGCGAGGAGGCACCCAACGCCGGGGTCTGCCCCTTCCTCGGGGGGCTGGTCGATCTGGGAGTTGAGTGTGAAAGTCAGTAGTAAGAGAGGGGTCTAGGATGTCCCCGGAGGCGACCCACGATCTCTCCTCAGGGCCGAAGCCCTCCCAATCGACCAAATACTGCAGCTGACCTCTCCGGCGTCGGGAGTCCAGGATGGTGTTCACCCGGTAAACCTCCTCGCCGTCGACGACTATGGGGGCTGGTCCCTGGGAGGCGGTCCCCTCTAGGTTCTCCACTCCGGCCGGATCGTCAGCGGGCTTAAACAGGGAGACATGAAAGGTGGGTGAGATTCGGTATTCGGCAGGCAATTCAAGACGGTATGATACAGGAGTGATTTGTTTTATGATCTTAAAGGGACCCACGTACCTGGGACTGAGCTTTTTGCAAGGGAGACGGAGGCGGAGGTCCCGGGTCGACAGCCAGACCCACTGGCCGGGTTCGTAGGCGGGATTGGGGCGGCGCCTGCGGTCGGCTTGTTCCTGATAGCGGCGGATGGCGCCCTGGAGGTGGACGTGAGCACGGTCCCAGGTCTCCTCGCTGCGCTGGAACCAGGAATTAACGGCTGGCAGGTCAGAGGGTTCCCCTGACAAGGGGAACAAGGGTGGTTGGAACCCTAGGGTACACTGGAAAGGGGTGAGGTTGGTGGCAGGCTTGCGGAGAGAGTTCTGGGCGTATTCAGCCCAGAACAGGTAACGGCTCCAATCCTCCTGATGGCCGAGGCAGTAGGAGCAGAGGAAGCGAGTTAGCTCTTGGTTCAGCCTTTTGACCTGGCCGTTGGCCTGTGGGTGGTACCCTGAAGTAAGGCTGACGTTGACTCCCAGGAGACCGAAGAAGCTGGCCCAGAGTCGAGAGGTGAACTGGGGACCTCGGTCGGATAGAATGTCCTCAGGTAGCCCATAGAGCCAGAAGACCCAGTTGCACAGGTGCTCCGCAGTCTCCATGGCGGTGGGGAGTTTGGGGAGTGGGATGAACCGGCAGTCCGTAACAAAATCTATGGCTAGATGGGACCAAGGGTGCTGGGGCGCCGGTAGAGGCTGAAGTAGTCCAGCGGGCAGGCGCCGCGGTGTCTTGGTGATGTTGCAGACGGCGCAGCTCTGCACGAACTTGATGGTGTCGTGGCGGAGGGTTGGCCACCAGAAACGATTGTGGAGGAGGTGCAAGGTAGCCTCGATGCCTGGGTGCCCCCGAGCTCGGTGCTGTGTGAACCTGGCTGAGGACTCTAGGACGTAAGCACAGAGGAACGTAGGTGAGGCTAGGAGGGCATTCCGTGGGAGTGGGGTCCTGGAGTTGGGCTTCGGCAATCTCGGTCATAAGATCCCACGTCACCGGGGCGAGTATCAGGGTGGTTGGCAACACAGGTTCTGAGGAAACGACAGGTTGACCGGGTTCGTAAATGCGAGACAAAGCGTCGGCCTTGGTGTTCTGGGTGCCTGGTCGGTAGGAAACTTGGAACTGGAACCGAGTGAAAAACAATGACCACCTGGCCTGGCGATGGTTGAGAACCTTTGCCGATCGTAAGTACTCCAGGTTCCTGTGGTCGGTGAGCACCGTGAAGGGGTGTTTAGCTCCCTCAAGCCAGTGCCGCCATTCCTCCAGCGCCAGTTTGATTGCCAGCAGTTCCCGGTTGCCAACGTCATAATTCCTCTCAGCAGGACTGAGTTTGTGCGAGAAGTAGGCGCAGGGGAACATCTTGGACGGCTCGCCGTGTCGTTGGGACAGTACGGCCCCAACGCCGGTGCTGGACGCGTCCACCTCCACTATGAAAGGTCGATCCGGGTCGGGGTGATGGAGAATGGGCGCGGTGGTGAACCTTTGACGCAGGTCGTCGAAGGCCTGGAGGGCCGGTTGGGACCAGGCTAGGCGAGAAGCCCCCTTCCTGACCATGGCCGTGAGAGGAGCTGCGACGGAGCTGAAGTGGCATATGAAGCGTCAGTAGAAATTTGCGAAGCCCAGGAAGCGCTGGAGCTCTTTGAGTGTGCTGGGACGCGGCCACCTCAGGACCGCATTCACCTTTTTCTCATCCATAGCGACCCCCTCCGCACTGATGATGTAACCCAGAAAGGAGATCGTGTTTCGGTGGAATTCGCACTTCTCCTCCTTAGCGTAAAGCTGATGCTTGATAAGGCGTTGTAGTACCAGTCTGACATGGTTGACGTGCTCGGAGAGGGATCTTGAATAGACCAAGATGTCATCAATGTAGACGATCACCCACCGATTGAGCATATCCCGGAAGACCTCATTGACAAAGGATTGGAAACAGGAAGGACTATTGGCCAGTCCGAAGGGCATCACCTGGTACTCGTAGTGCCCCGAGGTGGTCGAGAACGCGGTCTTCCACTCGTCCCCCGCTCGAATCCTGATCAGGTTGTAAGCAGAGCGTAAGTCCAGTTTGGTGAAAATCCGGGCGGATCGCAGCTGTTCCAAAGCTGATGGAACGAGGGGCAGAGGGTACCGGTACTTGATGGTGATCTCGTTCAGGCCGCGGTAGTCAATACAGGGGCGGAGCTCCCCGTCCTTTTTCTTCACAAAGAAGAAACCCGCCGAGGCGGGCGAGGTCGATGGTGTGATGAATCCCTTGGCCAATTCCTCCTGGATGTAAGAGTTCATGGCTTCGGACTCGGCCCGGGACAGGGGAAATACCCATCCTCGGGGCGGTGATGTTCCTGGGATGAGATCTATGGCGCAATCCCCCGGTCTATGAGGTGGTAGGCGGGCGGCCTTAGCGCGGCTGAAGGCTTCGAGCAGGTCCGAGTAATCCGAGGGGATCGAGTTGAAGGTGTTGTTGGGGAGTAGTGGCTCTCGTGTAGAGGAGGTGGTGCTTAGACAGTGCTCTTGATAGTAGGGTGACCAGTGGGTGATCGTGCGGGTGGCCCAGGAGACAGTGGGCCCATGTTGGTTGAGCCAGGGGTAGCCCAAGATGACGGGTGTCTGAGGTGAGGTGATTACGAAGAACCGTATGGTTTCCCGGTGTGAGGGTTCAATCTGCAGGTGGACGTTGTCAGTGGTATGTCGAATTTTCCCGGTTCCTAGCGGTCGCCCGTCGAGGGCGGCCACTGCCACATGAGGGGAACAAGAGAGAAGAGGCAGATGGTTAGACTTCACGAAGTCAGCGTCAATAAAGTTCCCAGCCGCACCAGAATCAATCAGGGCGGTAGTATCCACACAGGTATCGTCAAACAAGAGCTTTACTGGGAGGTGACAACAGTTTGTAGGAGGTTTAGCGGAACTCACCGAGGGAGCTGGGCGAGGAGGTCGAGTGGGACAGTTGGCCCGAATGTGACCGGCCTGTCCGCAGTAAAGGCAGAGATTACCACGCAGCCGTCTCTCCCTTTCCTCCTGGGTTAACTTGGTAGCCCCTAGCTGCATGGGCTCTGGTGCGGGTTCGCCGGTGGGAGCCGACATGGATGCAGACTGGAACGGTCGAGCTGGCTTGCGAGACCTCATTAGGTTATCCACTCGAATGGAGAGATCAATATATTGGTCCAAAGTAAGATCCTCATCCCGACAGGCCAGTTCCAGCTGCAGGTCTGGGTGGAGACCCTTACGGTAATGGAGTTTCAAGGGGCCGTCGTTCCATCCACTCTGGGCGGCTAAGGTCCGAAAGCTCAGCGCGTAGTCCGCGGCGGTCCTCCTGCCCTGTCTCAACGCCATGATTTGTTCCCCAGCGTCTCCACTCTCCGTGCAGGGTTGGAAGACCTTCTTAAACTCTTGCAGGAAGGTAGCGAAGGAGGGGAAAGTGGGGCGATCCAGGCACCAGACCGCTGTGGCCCACTCCAGAGCCCGTCCGGAGAGAAGCGACGTGACGAAGGAGATCTTACACTCGTCGGTGGGGTACAGATGCGGTTGCTGATTGACGAACGGTGAACATTGCAGAAGAAAGCCTTTACACTTGGTAGCAGTACCATCGAACTTCTCAGGAAATGCTAAGCGTGGTTCTGATGTGACAGGCTGGGCACTCGGGGGGGGAGACGCGGGCGGCGACGCTGACTGAAAGCTCTGCAGAGCTCTTACCAGCTGAGCAGTGAGATCCGTGAGGCGATCCAACTGTTGTTCATGAGCGAGGAGCCTTGATGCTTGTGCGGATAACTCCGTAGTGAGTTGTTGCACGGTGGCTGCTTCAGCTGGCGGTGCATCCGTGGCGGAAGCAGTCGCTGGATCCGTCGATGGCGAAGTTTTCTGTAAGCCGGCCATAGAATCAGACGTAGGCGGGGGATCCATGTGCGACGTAACTTTATTACAGGCGAAGTCAAAGAGGCAGAGGTCAATCAACAACAATCGAGAACAGAGCAGATGATCCAATACAGAAACGATAATCCAGGCAGAGGGTCAGTGGGCAGGCAGCAAGAATCGTGCGAGAATAAACAGTCCGATCGGCAATGGGAAGTCAACAGATGTAAAGGAAAACGCTCAGGATTGTTAGAAAACTCTAGCCAAAACTTCGCGAGGAAACGCCCGCGAAACGGGTCCATAAATGGCCGCCGGAGGAAGTGCTCCGAACGACCCGGAAACGGAAGGACGGGTCCCAGGCACGGGCTGATGGGAAATGTAGTTAGTAGTCCGGGGGATGGCTCCCGCTGACGGCGACTAGAGGGAGCCACAGAGACCGCCGTGGTAACAGCAAGTCTATGCTATTATTTTTTTATTAGTTTAACACATCCTTGGTGAGTAAAAGTATTAATTTCTAAAAACTGGAGTAACAGCTGATGAAAATTCAGCTTTGCATCAGAATAAATTATATTTTAAAGTGTATTAAAATAATAAATAAATTAAAAACAAAACATTATTTTATATTGTAAAAACATTTTGCAATATTACAGTTTTTTTTCTGTATTTTTGATCAAATGAATGCAGCCTTGATGAGCATAAGAGACTTATACAAGTCTTACTGATCCTACACTTTTGAGTGGAAGTGTATCGCTCAGAGACTGCATTTATTTGATTTAAAACTCCAGAAAAAAACTGTAATATTGTGAAATATTATTGTAATCTAAAAAAACTATTTTCTATGTGAATATATTTTAAAATGTAATTTATTCCTGTGATCAAAGCTGAATTTTCAGCATCATCACTCCAGTCTTTAGTGTCACATGATCCTTCAGAAATCATTCTAATATTCAGATTTATTATTAGAATGTTGAAAACAGTTGCTTAATATTTTGTTGGAACCTGTGATACCTTTTTCAGGATTTTTTTATAAAAAGTTAAAAAGACCAGCATTTATTTAATGTAGAAATCATTTGTAACAGTATAAATTATTTTCTAATTTTGTTAGAAAAGATTCCTTTTTTGAATAAATGCTGAAATTCTTTTTTTTAAAAAAATTATTCATCAAAGAATCCCCCAAAAAAAAAAAAAAAAAAAAAAAAAAATCACAGGTTCCAAAAAATATCAAGCAGCACAGTTTCCAACACTGATAATAAAAGTAATAAATTAGCATATTAGAATGATTGAAGGGTCATGTGACACTGAAGACTGGAGTAATGATGCTGAAAATTCAGCTTTGCATCACAGGAATAAATTACATTTTAAAATATATTAACATAAAAAAACATTATTTTAAACTGTAATAATATTTCACTATATTACTGTTTTTTTTTGTTTTTTTATGTGTTTTTGATTAAGTAAACGCAGCCTTGATGAACAAGATAATTCTTTAAAAAAAACATTAAATATATATGTTTATTTTCAGTGAAATCATTATAATTTTTTTTTTGGTCAGCAACAGTACTTCCAATGCAGCTTTATATTATGACCAAAAGAAGGTATTTTAAAAGGCCTTGTAATCATGCGGCCTGAAAGTGCTGCCCATGTAGGCAGCTGTGTTTTGGAACAGAGCCTTGGACTCTGTATAAACCTAGCAAATGAATAGAGGGTTCAGAATCGGGCATCTGAGTTACATCTGTTGTCCCGCACTGGCCTTGCGAAGAGCTGTACTTTAAGTCGGTCATCTTGTCCCTTTAGATTTCTGAGAAGATCATTCAGAAGATCCACAACGCGTCCGATTCTTGTTTCTGACATGATACCGCAAAACCTTTGTGCAGTAACGAGTCAGAGCGCTCGTCCCCTGAATGATACCACTTTGAAAGAAGGATGTGGTTTCCAGAAATGGTTCCAATAATGCGATTGTTTGTGATCTTCTGTTGTGGTTCGAGTACATTCTCTCTTGGAACTTTTTTTCCTCGTGTCCCTCATACGCTTTTAATTGCTTCCCATTTCAAGAGAAGCCGTCCGGTCTCTGCTCGATGACTGTGCTGGATTTTGTGTGGTATTTTTCCTTGTACATCAGATTCAGAGTGGCTGGTAGGAATTTATCGGATGCATATGTCTTATCTGTGGGCTGAAGGGATGATGGGTCACGGTTTCTGCGGTAGACCCTAAGCTGGCAGAGATAAGTGAGTTCCGCCTCTTTCCAAACATTCCCCACCGATCATCCTGTGGTTGTAGTAATCTAACCCTCCAGCAAATTTATAGGTTCTCTGCAATAGCAAAAGCACCGGGGGCATTAGATAACCACACCACACAGTTTCCCTTAATTCAGATACAAACATGGGTATTTATGGGCAGCATTTTATGTCCTGGGAAAACCTTGGGTTGTTTGGAAATCATTATTCTTCAATTCAGTAATATAATGTCTCCATGGTTGTTTCCGAATTCCTGTACGCTTTGTGACTATTGGCATTCCTGGACATACTAGAATAGGGCAAGTTTGATACTTTAGTTTAGAAAACAATTCAGATGACTAAAATATGACTAAAACTAAATGACATTTTAGTCAAAAGACTAAAACTAAGTCAAAATTGCTGTCAAAATTAACACTGATTTGGTCTTATGCACCTCAGTTTTTGAGTAAAAGAAAGCATTATTTGTGGATTATTTTGGCAAAAACAGAGGTGTGTGCACTCAATTCAATGTGGCCTACGACAAATCAGTTTAAAAAATAAATACAAAACCAGTGCTAATTGAAAGAAAACAAGGTGACACAAAGATTTAATCCAAGATTGGTAATAATATAGCATAATGAGAGGTTTGCAAGCAATTCTTTTACAGGCTGGTCAAACTTAAGTAAATATATATGGCGTGTTTGCCATCCAGCAATTGCAATACGCTTTGTGCTTTGTAACTTTAGATATTGTCCATGTCATCCCCCAGAAAAGGCACTTTTGAAAGGCACAATATGTGAGATTGTTTGCTTAAAATATCCAAAAACCACTGTTTTACCTCACATACGTATGACCAGAAGAAGCGGAAGCGGTCGACTTTGGAATAACAAAAGCTCCGCTGCTTTCGAGCCGCATATCGCGCTCATCTTTCATTAGCAATTGCTCCAGCGTCCTCGTTTTCCTTCCACAGCTTTCAGCTCCACCATGCTTCATACTACAGTAATATGTCTTTAATACACTAGCTCATCCATAGACACGATTTCTTGCAGAGTCTTGTCGGATTGTATCAGCTGTAGGGATGAAGACTACGACTCCCATGATTCCACACACAATCACGGTGTCATGAAATTACGCCTTTGGTTCTTTGTTTTGAATATGCGCCCTCTAGCAGCAAAAACGTACATATTATGCCTTTTAATGTGGTGTGACAGATTGATGTAGCCCCCTCAGTTCAATTAGCTTGTGAACTGATCATCTCTTTCTCTTTACTACAACTTACTGCACAAAATAAACAAAAAAAAAAAAATCCCATCAGGTATGTTGAAAGAAACAGCCATCAATGAAATGGCTAATTGAATCAAATTGCAAGCTTGTGAAGGCCAGTACCCATTCCTATACAACAGTACGTATGCCATGTTGGCACTGACCTTTGATTAGTGATTAACCGATAATCGGTTTTCCTAATTTTTGTTTTTTGATATTAAAGCATTTTTACAGTATCTGATATTGATTTTGTAATACCATAACTAGGGCGCTATGATTTCTGTGAAGCGGAAAACGCTGATGGAATCGCGGAGTCCAGTCATAAAAACGGATTTAGTGAATAACGCGGAATGTCATTAAAGAACCTCTGACTGAATGGTTCTTTGTGCAACCAAAAATGGTTCTTCTACACTGTAAAAAAAATAAAAAACACAATTTGTTAAGTCAGCTTAAAATAATTTGTTACCCTGCTGCCTTAAAATTTTAAGTTCAGTCAACTAAAATAAGTTTAGGCAACTTGAAATGTTAAGTTGGACTAAGTAACAACTTAGATATTTGTGTTTGCTAAACTTAACAGATGGGTAATAGTTGATTCAACTCAAATATCTAAGTGGTCACTTAGTATAATTTAACATTTCAAGTTGAATAAACTTTTTTTTTTTTTGAGTTGACTGAACTTAAAATTTTAAGGCAGCCAGGTTACAAATTATTTGTATAAGTTTGAATGAATTAATTAATAGGTCATTACACTTAAATCAAACCACAATATGGACTAGTATCTGTAAATATTACGTTGCAAAAATACCATTTAAATGTGAATCCTGAATGCTCTGGGTGTCTCTGTTTTAATGAATGGAGCAGACGAGTGGTTTTGTTTACTACACACACTGAAACGCATGCGACGCTCGTGGTGATTTCAGCGTCTGTCGTCTCATTAAATGAGGGCATAAATACACGAACAATATCTGCTGAGAGTCACTATATACTAGCGTTATAACATATACACACAGAAATGTAAAGGTAGACACGGCAACCTGTCAAAATAAAAGTCCGGTTTAACTTGAAGACATTGTTCCAGAAATATATTACTACTATTACTACTACTCCTAAAATGAAACAAACATTATTTTCTAGGGTATAATCACACAACATTTCTTCCATGTTTTAATTTTAATAGTAAATTCCCCTTTGTTTGCCAAAAAAAAAGCTTTGCTTAATTTTCAATAATTAAAAGATAAATGAATGATTATTTTTTTATGCCTTCATTTGATAACCAGAACATTTTAAATACACAACACAGAATTTCTGAGGGTAAAAAAAACTTTCATAAGGCTATTTTAAGAATAAATGTGAAGTATGCATTCAAATAATTAGACATGCTAAAACACAAAATTTGATAACAATAAAACAAATGGTGAGAAAAAAATAAAACATTTAATAGGGCCCTAAACATGTCATTTTTGTTAAACCTTTATTAAATTGATGTGATTTTAATTAATTAGACATGCCCTTTGATTAATAAAATTTAATTTAACCATTAAAAAGGAGTTAATGGTAAAAACTGGAATCCAGGAAAAAATAAAACGGAATTTGGGAAAAAATAAAACGCATTACATAGGGCCCTAATCATAACCATTGGTATATGGCTTTTTGCGTTTTGAGAATTGTGGACAAGATCCACATTATGGCAATGCATCTTTAAGTAGAGAAGAGAAAGCAAGAGCGTTCACAGGTGAAGTAACTTGATTTGATTTGCAGACCACTCTATTTATTGATGTAGAAATAAGAGTTCTGTTTAAAATTGCATTAAAAATTGTCATTGTTCAATAAATAAATATTAGTTATGCATATTGGTTATCGATTACATAAACATGCAAATAATTGGTATCGCTATTGGTTCTCAAAAATCTGTATTGGTCGATCTCTAACTTTGACCTTTGACCCTACTTTTTGCGTAAATGACCACAAGGAACTTTCTTGTAGCTCTTACACTTTGAAAAGCTGCCTAGCTTTGGTTCTTCGTTCCTTTTTCAGCTTTTCAAAATCTTTTTGTTCATTATTGTCTCCTAATGGAATAACGAAGCATTCGCTGATTCGCTTGAAGTTGCAACACTTTTAGCTTTTGCCACCCTGAATAAGTTTAATTCTGGAATTGTCAATCGTAAAATGAACAGCTGTTTGTAGAAAAATCAAACTGACAACATAAAGACAGTTATGAGAAAAAGAGCCTTCAGAGCTCATAAAAGTATTTTTTATTAACAATAAATTACATATTAAAAAAATGTTTTTTATAATGTTCTTGAAATACTACATGCATTTTTCATCAGTGCCTGGGTAGAGTAAGGTAAAAGAAGTATTGACAATTATGCAGGGTATGTCTTTGGTTTTTGTTTTGAGTGAAACAGCTTGAAAAGTTTTAAGGTTTTTCTCAGATGTTGTGCCAAGAACAAGTTCCGAGCTCAGGAGAGAAGGCTGGGGATGCGCTTTAGTTCATTCTATTGTGTTTTAATTGGAAAATATCTGGCTAGAGGAACATATGTGAAGCAGATTTGGAGAGCGGTGATATCAAGTGACCTCTTGCTACCCTGTAAACGTTTATCACGTGTTAAATTAAAGGTCTGTGGTGTGAGTGTAACAAGATGCTACTTGGCTTTCCTGTCTTTGACGTTATAGCAACCTTATTTACACACTTCGCTGTAGGTTTCTGTTGAGTGGAAATGCTGAGGACTCTTGAGTTTGTAGGGCAGCAGTGGGTCTGCTGGGAAATTACTTGAGTTCAGTTCCTGCAAGTCAGTTCACTCAGTGGCTTTATTTCCAGTGCCTCCAGGCACCGACTTTTTAAGGCACACGTTTAGCTAAAAAAAAAAAAAATTGAAATTGAAATAAATAAATCATGCTGGATAAATAAATAAATACATATATCCCCTTTTTAAGTATATCCCCTTTAACAAACAAACAAAAAAAAACTAAAATCTCCAAATCGTCCTGGTTGAAATTAAGATCAGTAAATCAATCAAGACAGAAAGAAAGAAAAAAAAAAAGAGGAGCAGTACATTTAAAATATATGAAATACAATAAATACAAAAAAAAACAAAACAAAAAACCCCCTAAAATTTCCAAATCATTCTGGTTGAAATTAAGATCAATAAATTAATCAAGAAAGAAAGAAAGAAAGAAAAAAAAGAGGACCCAATACATTTAAAATATATGAAATACAATAAATACAAAATAAATAAATAAATAAAATAAAATTTCCAAATCGTCCTGGCTGAAATTAAGATCAATAAATCAAGAAAGAAAGTAAGAAAGAAAAAAAGAGGACCAGTACATTTAAAATATATGAAATACAATAAATACAAACAAACAAACAAACAAAAAAAACTAAAATTTCCAAATTGTCCTGGTTGAAATTAAGATCAAGAAAAAAGAAAGAAGGAAAGAGCACCAATAAATTTAAAGTATAATAAGAAATACAATAAATACAAAAAGTAAAAACAAACTACATTTTTTTTTTAAATTGTGCTGGCTGAATTTGTTAAATAAATAAATAAATAAATGCATACATACATACGTACATAAGTAAATAAATAGGTCCAATAAGTTTAAAATATAATATGAAATACAATAAATTTAAGTTATATTAAAAAACGTAAAACTGAAATTAAAAAAGGTTAATAAAAATAAAAAAAAAAACCTAATAAAAAAAAATAGCATCAATACACTTACAATAAAGTATAATTTGAAAAATAATACATTTAAGTTAAATTAGAGAATGTAAAATAAAAAAGTAAATAGAAATAAAAAAGCACCTAATAAAAACTTAACTTAAAAAATTGAATTAAATTTGAATTAAATTTTAAATTAAATTAAATTAATTTAGGTTAAATTAGAGAATGTAAAACTAAAATAAAAAATGAAATAACTTATTTCCAATGCCTCCAGGCAGCTACTTGTTTAATTTCCCTTTACTTAAAACAAAACAAAACAAACAAAAAAATCTAAATCGTGCTGATTGAAATTTTGAAATCGTTAAATAAATAAATAAATACATACATAACATAACATAACATAACAAAAAATTAAATATGAAATATAAGAAATTTAAGTTAAATTAGAGTTCTTAAAACTAAAATGAAAAAAATAATTTTGTACTAAAACAAAATTCTAAATTGTGCTGGTTGAAATTTTGAAATAAATAACGCCAATAAATTTTAAATATTATGTTAAATATAATAAATTTAAGTTAAATTAGGAAACTTAAAACTGACATAAAAAATGACAAAAGCACATAAAATTACTAAAATGTAAACTAATATTAAATTAAAACTGATAATAAATTTGTAATCTTAATATTTGAATAAAATATATTAATTAATTAATTAATTGATTAATATTTAAATTAATATATGCTATAATAGAATATAAATACTAAAAATTCATGTTAATTGAAAATCGTTGTTTACATTATTTTGTACTTACTTGACATGTAAAGTAATTCAAGCTTATGTTTAGTTATATGCATTGAAAAATTGCTGTTTTTTCCCTATACCTATATTTCTTTCCAAAGCCAAAAATGTCAGATCGTGCCAATATCCTGCTGATCAAGAATGTGAGATTGAATCCCACGAAAGGAATATTGATCCAGTTTCTTGACCAAATCCTGCCGGAAGACATCCAATTGGTCTGAAATCCAAAACTATCAGCAAAGTTTTGACTTATACGCAAAACCAGTTAAGCAGATAAATTGTGTGTAAGCAGGAGATGCAGTAATGAATAAAAAGTTGTGAGGTGCAAAGTGACACACTTTCAGTGTACTGAAGTTTACAATATACTGACATTCATTTCTCAGGAAAACATTTGACGCTGAATTAAAAAAAAGAATTATCTAATGAGCTGCAAATCATGATTATGATTGTTGCTTGCTCTTTTTCTGTTTATACTCTCTCTAGTTCAGTTCAGCACCAGCTTGTCATTGGAAGACCTTGCTGAAGAGGAAAGTTAAGAAACATCACCGATATGATTTAATGTTGACCTAAAAAATTATTTTTTGCTTGCATATGGTCAAAAATGAGATTGTTTCCAGCCGTTTAGACACAGAAACCAAAGTTTCGGTAAACAAAAGCGTCAGCGTAGGACGTCATGGAAATAAAACAGCTGGAAAGTGAGGAATGGGTTCAACTCAAGGTGTACGGCAGGACAGGCTGAGGAAGAAGGCCGGTCGTGTCCAGACTGTTAAATCATCATCGACAGCCTTTGATCTGACAAAATATTCCACCTCCCTTAACATTCTCGGTGTTCTCGCAGTACATGGTTACGCATTGCAAAATATTGTCTCAGCTGCGTGGCTTCTGATCTGGCGTCACCTGGGTGTCGTAAAGGAAGCCGGGACTTTTTTTTTTTTTACAGCTTTATTCAAATGCTGATTGTTACAGTAAATCCAAAATCTTCTATGATTTTTGTTTATTAGGTGTTTGTTAAAAGTGTTGAAGTTTTTGTTGGTTCGTTTTGTTGGATTCCAGCCGCATGAACTGCTGTGTCAGTTGGCTCAACTCACAAAACAGTGGGGTGTAATGAGCTTACGGACAGTTCTTAAAGGAGAAGTCCACTTCCAGAACAACAACTTACAAATAATGTACTCACCCCCTTGTCATCCAAGATGTTCATGTCTTGCTGTCTTCAGTCGTAAAGAAATTATGGTTTTTGAGGAAAACATTTCAGGATTTTTCTCCATATAATGGACTTCACGGATGCTAGGGATGTGCGCAATGACTAATTTGATAGACGTTTAAAGGGGTCACCGGGTGCCCATTTTCCAGTTTACATGATTCTTTAGAGTCTTAATGAAAAGTCTCTAATATACTTTGATTAAAAATTCTCAATGGTTTTGTAAAACGATACCCTTTTTACCTTGTCAAAATCAGCTCTGCAAAAATCATCTCATTCTGAGGGGTTGTTCCTTTAAATGCAAATGAGCTTTGCTCACCCCGCCCCTTTCTTCTCTCTGTGGAAAGACGATCTTGTTTAGCCGCTTTTAGCCACATTTAGCCACGTTTAGCCGCTAAACTTCCTAACTACCATGTTATAGGGAAAGGCGATCACAAAGATTCATAAAAAAACATATACACACTTCTGCTGTAAGTGAAGCTGAATCACGAATGATTCGCGTGAACATAGACGGATATATGTAGATCAGGAGGCGCATTCCATTCACAAACAAATGTAATCTACTGCATCTTCAGCGGCTCAGATGTTGGGAGTAAATGACGACCACTATGTTCATTATTACATCCAGCAACACAACACCTCAATCGCTCAATTTGAGATATTCTTGTCTAACTTTAGTCCCTGCTTCAGCATCGAAACAAGGAAAGTTACTGGACTGTGACAGCTGGTCTGAGTTAAGAGCTCATGTCAATCAACTATTGTGGGAGTGGCCTCTTTCGGTGTGACGACACACCGACAGGCATCTGAGAATGGCTCGATTTGAAAAAGGGGATATTATTTATACAGATTAATTAAAAACCACTGCATGGATTTGATCATTATAGGGTAGATTTGTACATAGACTGCCAACACACATTAATGTTCAAACAACATGAAAAAGTGAAGTTTGCATCCGATGACCCCTTTAAATGAAAGTTTTGTATCCGACTAGTCGACTAGTCTAAAAGCAAGATACCCCCAAAAGATGGTAAGAAAAAAAAACTATAGATGGGCATGTAGCCTATATAATAGCCTACATTTGAAATACTTATCTATAAATCACACTGTCAAATCCCTCAATGAATTCCTCTTGCTTCGTGTTATCATGATTTATTTTAGGCAGTCGTTAAAAAGGAAACAGAAGAGCGTACACTCAACGTCAGCCAATGCATAGCTTATTTATTCAGATCAGCTGGGGAAATACAGAACAATCTAAAATCAATAAATAGCCTGACAGAATTATTAATCGTCATATAACGTTAGACAACATATTAAAATACAAAGTCAAAAACAATAGAAAAGTTTATCAAGGAATAGCATTAAAACAGCTTAATGTCGTTTAAAAAGGGAAAAAAAAAGGAAAAAAAATGCAACAATGCCCATTTTACTTACTCAATACAGTTCGTTTTTGTTCAGTAAATTATCAGCGTGGTCTGGTGAACTACAAAAAAGGCGCTCTGAAGGAACTGAAGTCGCAGGCACGCAGAGATACATGAAAAGCAAGCCAATAGAGTTTTTAGAAAGCGCCTGAAAATCCCACACCACCACCGAAGTGGGTCTTCATTTAGAGGAATAGACGGCGCGGATGGGATCGCAGCGGCGGCAGGTTGTAGTGAATGCCGTGATTGACATTTGCTGGCTTTGGCTAGCCTCTAAGCTAACGCCTACGATGTTCCTGTTATGCATCGCTCCAGTGGAGTTATTGTAAGCCAATTTGATATCGTTTGTAATCGCTAATCGCTTCTAATTCAAAATAATGCTACAATTTAGTCTTTTGCGCGGTCATGAGGTCTCTATAAGGGCATGCAAGGTCTGAGGTAAAAACATAGTTTTCATGTTTTATTTTTTCTGTCGTGTAGTTTTCAGTGTCGACTAGTAGGAGCTGTACCATTTAGTCGACCAGTCGACTAGACCCGCACATCCCTAATTGGTGCCCCGATTTTGAACTTCCAAAATGTAGTTTAAATGCAGCTTCAAAAGGCTCTAAACAATCCCAGCCGAGGAAGAAGGGTCTTATCTAGCGAAACGATCTGTCATTCTTTTTAAGCACAAAAGCTTGTGTGGCACAGGCTCTGGGATGCGCGTTCTTGAATGATTCGTTCAGTCGCGCATGCGCAACGCCCTATTAGGTTCTGTACTGGAATTAGTTCACCTGTTTCGCATCTTCGGGTTTTTCGAGTTGTTTGTTCATCTTATGGGGCTGGCACGTGATGAACGAACGACTCAAACCCGAAAACTTGTCAGATAAGAGGTGAGGTGAGCTAATCATAGACTAAAGACCCAGGTAAACAATGAATTAATCTTTTCTGTTTCTTATAGCATTATAGTTTTGTTGTGTTTGTAGTGTGATTAACGTTTGTGTAAGCAGTAGATGTGTTAGGGAAGTAACACGTAACATTTTAATTATATTTTGTTAAAATGAACGAAATGACTCGGAAAAAAAGAATCGTTCACTTTGCTGAACGAGACTCAAAGGTCTGAGTCGTTAAATTGGTCCGAACTTCCTATCACTGCTAAGAATCACGTGTAAGTTCATCGTCTGTGTACTCCAGCTCAAAAAGGCTATTTTCTCCAACTTCAAAATCGTCTGACATCGTTGTACCTTTTTGTTTGTAAACAGCGTTTGACTTACTTGCACTTTCTTAGTCTTTGCGCGTTCACTTTGTAAACACTGGGTCTGTAGTTCCACCTACGTGAATGCGCATCCCAGAGCCTGTGCTACACAAGCTTTTGTGCTGAAAAAGTATACAAATTTTTATTTTCCGAAAAATATGACAGATCGTTTGCTAGATAAAACCCTTCTTCCTCGGCTGGGATTGAAGCTGCATTTAAACTACATTTTGGAAGTTCAAAATCGGGGCACCAATGAAGTCCGTTATATGGAGAAAAATCCTGAAATGTTTTCCTCAAAAACCATAATTTCTTCACGACTGAAGACAGAAAGACATGAACCTCTTGGATGACAAGGGGGTGAGTAAATGATTTGTAAATTGTTGTTCTGGAAGTGGACTTCTTCAAGATTTAAAACTTAAACTATTAGATTTAAAACTATTTTCTTCTACAATTTTTCTACAGGTTGCCTGTCTAACTCACATCGCTGCCAACTATCTCAATGCTGGTATTGAAGCCAGTCGATGGGGAACTGCCCACGGGAGCATTGTCCCTTATCAGGTACCCATAACACCATTTCTAACACTGGCTGTTATATCATAAGCTTAATTGCTTTTGAATCTTGTCAGTATTTTCTGCCTATGAAATCCCACAATGACAGTAGTTTGAAAATGTATTTATTTATTTATTTTTATAATTTTCTTTTAATGTAATTAAAATTTTAATGTAATGTATTTTATTGCAGTTATTTATTTTATGCAATGTAATTTAATGCAATATAATTTAATGCAGGATAACACAATTTAATTTTTCAGATAATGCAAATAATCTTAATTTGATTTAATTTATGGTAATATAATTTTAATTACATTTTTGTTTTACTTTAGCTGATTTGTATTTTTAATTTAATTTAATACAATATAATTAAGTGTGATTTTTAATTTTTCATTTAATGCAGTTTAATGTTATTTAATTCAAATAAATTTTATTTTCAATAATTAATAATAATTAATAATAATTATTTTATTATAATTGGTTTTAATTTTTAATTAAATTCAATTAAGATTTAAATTTAATTTAATGCAGTTTATTACAATATGATTGAATGCAATTTAATTCAGTGTAATTTAATGTTATTTTATTTATTTTTTATTAGTTTGTTTATTAGCTGTTTAATTCAGTCTAATTTTAACATTAATTTAGTGTAATTTAATTTTTTTTCATTTAATTTTTATTTAAATTTAAATTATTTAAATTTAATTGGTTTTATTTTATTTTTAATATAATTAAATTAAATTTTTTTTTATTTAATCAGTTTTATTTTTTTTTTTTTTTATTTAATTAAGTTTTTAATGTAATGCAGTTTAATACAATATAATTTAATTCAATTTTATTCAGTTTAATTTAATGGTATTTTTTTATTTAATGCAGTTTTTTAATTTAATTCAGTTTCAGTCCGTGTAATTTAATGTTTTTTTAATGCAATTTAATATTTAATTTGTTTAATGCAGTTAATTTACTGTTAATTTAATTTAATTTTTTAAATTTACATTTACTTTATTTTTAATTTCATTGGTTTTATTTTATTTTTAATTTAATTATTTATTTTTTATTAGTTTAATGCAATTTAATGCTGTTTAATTCAATCTAATTTTAACATTAATTTAGTGTAATTTAATTGTTTTTCATTTAATTTTTATTTAAATTACAATTATTTTAATTTAATTGGTTTTATTTTATTTTTAATATAATTAAATTAAATTTGTAATTTTAATGCAGTTTTAATACAATGTAATTTAATTCAATTTCAATGTAATTTAATGGTGTTTTTAATGCAATTTAATATTTAATTTGTTTAATGCAATTAAATTTTCTTTAATCCAAATTAATTTACTGTTAATTTAATTGAATTTTTTTTTTTATTTAAATTTACTTTTATTTTTAATTTAATTGGTTTTATTTTATTTTTAATTTAATTAAGTTTTTAATGTAATGCAATTTAATAGCGTATAATTTCATTCAATTTCATTCAATGTCATTTAATGTTTTTTTTTTGTTTTAGATTTACTACAATTTAATATTTAATTTCATGCAGTTAAATGCTATTTAATCCAAATTAATTTAATGTTAATTTAATGTAATTGTAATTGAATTTCTTTTTATTTAAATGTAATTGAATGCAGTTTAATACAATATAATTTAATTCAGTTGTATTCAGTGTATTTTAATGGTATTTTTTTAATACAATTTAATATTTAATTTATTTAATGCAATTTAGTGCTGTTTAATTCCATTTAATTCATTCTGAATTTAGTGTAATGTAATTATTTATTTTTATCTTTATTTAAATTTAAATGTAAGTTATTTTATATTTTAATTTATTTTAATTTTCAACTAAAAACGACTAAGACTCTCTTGATCACTTTTTCTCAGGCCCCTATTGCTTATTTATGATCATATTTATTTGCCCCGATGAGTCAACACATGGTTTGTTATGCCTGTCTTTGTCTAGTCCAGTCATATCTGTTACCACTCCTCTACTGTGAGTAATGATGTTTGAGAAAGGACTGACCAGGGCATACAAACATTTGTTTGACCGGTGCATACGTTTGACCGGTGCATACAAACATACAAACCTTTGTTTGTTTTAGACAATTATTCATGAAGAGGGGTTTTTCAGATAATTCGATCGAATTTTTGTCAGATGACTGCTTCTCTGGAATCGATTGTCGCCTTTGTGCCAGAAGCCTCTTTTCCGAGGAAAACAGACTTTCACTTTATTTTGCAGTGTTCATTTTACTTGTTTTTTTTACCTAAGTGCTTAAGGTTTAAAGCTAATGAACTAAGTTTGCTTGTGTAAATATTTAATGGAGCAGCTTGTACTTGCGTATGGTTATTATTTGTATTATTAGGCTTGTTTGAGATGCTTCAGCTTTAATGTATATGAGAGTAGGAGAACGTGAAAAAAAGAGCTGGCAACTACCGTGTCTCATAGTAGGCCAGCAATCTATGTAAGCAGAGGAAAATATTATGTTCATGTTCTTTGTTGTCAATAATGTGGATTATTTTGAAATATTGCTGCTGGGACATGAACATGAACAAGTAATCCAATTTTTTTTCCTTCTATTTTTAGTTTAATAAAAACATGATCTCAGAAATATGATTAAAATCACATTTTCTGTATGAGATCATTCTGCCAGTGTGTTCACACATTTATCTCTCACAGACATGAGCTGAGATGTTGCAAACTGCACGTTGTCATTAGAGCATTTTGGCAGCCGTCAGACTCATGATGTCTCGATCTTCGCAAGTAATTCATGATTTGGTGAAATGGTTGTAGAGCTTCATTTGTATGTTTTTGTACAATCGTCTTGTGCCGCTCTGAGGGTTAAGTTTAGGGATGGACATTCACGATGAAGTTTTATGAACAAATCTCACACTAACTAATTTACAGTCAAGGTCAAAAGTTTACATACACCTTGCAGAATCAGCAAAATGTTAATTATTTTACCAAAAAAAAGCGGTTTATACCAAATGCATGTTATTTTTTATTAAGTACTGAGCTGAATAAGACATTTCACATGAAAGACGTTTACATACTGTATAGTCCACAAGATAAAATGTGACCCTGGACCACAAAACCAGTCATAAGTGTCAGTTTTTCAGAACTGGGGTTTATACATCATCTGAAAGCTGAATAAGCTTTCCATTGATGGATGTTTTTAGGATGTTAGGATAGGACAATGTTTGGCTGAGATACAACTTGAATATCTGGAATCTGAGGGTGCAAAAAAATCTAAATGTTGAGAAAATCGCCTTTAAAGTTGTCCAAATGAAGTTCTTAGCAATGCATATTATTAATCAAAAATTAAGTTTTGATATATTTATGGTAGGAAATTTACGAATTATCCTAATGGAGCATGATCTTTACATAATATCCTAAAGATTTTTGGCTTATAATAAAAACTGATAATTTTGACCCATATAATGTATTGTTGGTTACTGCTACAAATGTACCTGTGCTACTTAAGACTGGTTTTGTGATCCAGGGTCCAACTATTACAAATAATAGTTGAATTTATAAATTTACCTCATTCAAAAGTTTACATACGCTTGATTCTTAATACTGTGTTGTTACCTGAATGATCCACAGCTGTGTTTTTTTTTTGGTTTAGTGATAGTTGTTCATGAGTCCCTTGTTTGTCCTGAACAGTTAAACTGCCTGCTGTCAGAAAAATCCTTCAGATCCCACAAATTCTTTGGTTTTTCAGCATTCTTGTGTGTTTGAACCCTTTCCAACAATGACTGTATGATTTTGAGATCCATCTTTTCACACTAAGGACAACTGAGGGACTCATATGCAACTATTACAGACGGATTCTTCAGAAAGAAACACGATACGTTAAGATACAACCCCTGGCAGGGGGTGAAAACTTTTGAACAGAATGGAGATGAGTACATTTTTATTGTTTTGCCCAAATATCATATTTTTTCATTTAGTTCTGCCATTCAGAAGCCACAGAAGATACTTACATGTTTCCCAGAAGACAAAATAAGTTAAATTTACCCTTAACTTCAGATATCAAAAGTTTTCACCCCCCGGCTCTTAATGCATTGTGTTTCTATCTGAAGCATCAGTGAGTGTTTGAACCTTCTGTAATAGTTGCATATGAGTCCCTCAGTGTGAAAAGATGGATCTCAAAATCATACAGTCATTGTTGGAAAGGGTTCAAATACACAAAAATGCTGAAACACCAAAGAATTTGTGGGACCTGAAGGATTTTTCTGAAGAACAGCAGACAGTTTAACTGTTCGGGACAAACAAAGGACTCATGAACAATCACTAAACAAACAAACCAAAAAAAAAAAAAACAGCTGTGGATCATTCAGGTAGCAAAACAGTATTAAGAATCAAGTGTATGTAAACTTTTGAATGGGGTCATTTTTATAAATTCAACTATTATTTTCTCTTATGGACTGTATGTAAACGTCTTTCATGTGAAATATCGTATTCAGGTTAGTACTAAACAAAAATAAAGAGTAATGCATTTTGTATGATCCCTATTATTTGGATCATATAATTAATATTTTGCAGATTCTGCTATGTAAACTTTTGACCTCAACTGTATATGAAGTTTCTTGTACAATACTTAAGAATTCTCATAAAATCTCACTTTTATTCAACAAGGATGCATTAAATTGATCAAAAGTGACAGTAAGGAAAATATTTTCTATTTCAAATAAATGCTACTGGTTTTAACTTTTATGTTTTTTAACACACCCTGAAAAAAGTATAACATTGATGATAATCAGAAATGTTTCTTGAGCAGCAAATCAGACTGGAGTAATGATGCTGAAAATTCAGCTTTGGCTCACAGGAATAAATTACATTTTAAAATATATTCATATAGAAAAACGATATTTTAAATAATAATAATAATATTTCACAATATTACTGGTTTTACTGGATTTTTGACTGAATAAATGCAGCCTTGGTGAGCGTGAAAAGCTTTGTTTAAAACTTTTGAAAAATCCTATGAATTTTTGAACGGCATTGCCAGTGCAGTCTATAAATGTAGTAAAGTGACTCTCATTATTTACAGTTCATTTGTTTGTTTGTTGGCCTGATGTTCATTTCCCTTCCAGTGGCTCTAAATGGTGGATCCTCTTGCGAAGATTATAGGTACTGTAGTTCTTCAAAGCCAGTTTGGCTATTTTATTTATTTATTTTTAATCAGACAGACATGTGGCATCTATACAACACAGTCCCAGCTATAAATCAACCACAACATTAACCAATCAAATGTGACCATCCAGGAATACACTTAACATCTCCAGTCTTGTGGTCATGATATTACAGAACAAAAAATCAGTTGGTCACAACAGTTTACTTGTTGGTTAAGACCAAAGACCATCTGTAAATGCCTTTTCTGTTGTCACTCACAACAATTCATTTATTTTCACTTAAGTTTAATGAGCTACGGCCTTTCATGTTCCGACAGCTCTTCCGGAATAAACAGGCGTTCATATCGCTTCGTATAGCACGTACGAAACAGGAAGACCGAAGACAGCTTCTGCGTTAGTTGGCGCCTCTGGTCGGCAGATGTTCACAGTGTGACGTACGATGTCCTCCGTTTGATTTTTCTCACTTTTATTGACGAGGGGCGACCGGTGGAACGTCCCGAATGGCTAGGGTGTAGTTTCGTCCACAGCAGGACACTAAGAACAGAAGTCTTTTCTCAGAAAGTCCTTAAGGCACTATTGGGCCGCCACATGGACCAACACTCAGTAAAGAAATATTCATCCTCTAGCTTTCCAGTAGTTTGACGGGCGACGCCTTGTTTCCTAACAAGTTTCCCACTGAAAGTTGAAAGGTTGGTTGCTCTATCTTGAGTGCACTTTGTAGGAAAATGCTAGAACGAAGCATAGGGAGCTTGTGAAGGTGTGGTGAAAGGCAAGATTTACGATGAACCAGGGTCTATCTTGTTTTAATTACCTTGTCGGTTTCAAAGGACTCCTAATCGCTCCCATATTCGTGTTGAGGTGCTGAGTGTTTGGCCTGTTGGCTGCTTGCAGTACTATAAAGTTGTAGCGTTGTGTAACGAGGCCTCTGCACCATTTCAAGTGCAGATAGATTTATTATACATGGTGAAAGGCTGCACGGTTCTGAATGTGATAAGGACGATGTAAGGAAAACTAGATTTGTACATTATCTCAAGTGTGTTTCGAGTAATTTTACATCACAGTTTAAAAAACTGGCAAGCAAAATTTGAGTTAATGCTTATGTGTAATTAGGGCCTGAGCAGCGATGGTGCGAGGACCCTATTGGAATTGCTCAGTTTCTTCTTCTCTAAAATAAATCACATTTATAAAAGCCTGAACATGCTCAAAAGCTCATGAAACTTTTTGCCAAAAGTGGTGAACATTCACATCTGATAAGGGTTTTAGAAATGGCTCAATAGCGCCACCTATAAATATTTGCTCGAAGTGCTCCTGTGTTTCACATACATGTACAAAATTCGGTAGACACATGTAACACACCAATACCTACAAAAAAGTCCCTTGTTACGATGTCCGAAACCCAACAGGAAGGCTGTTATTTTGAATTTTCTCTGTAAGTTTTGTGCTTTTTTGGCATTTTCAGGCATTGTATTTTACTCCTCTTTCTCCTTTTAGAGATTTAAACAGATCAACACCAAATTTGGTCTAAATCTAAAGCCCTTCACTCTGATCTAAAGCCCTTTGTGATGTTAAATTGTGAAGATCTTGAGTTTTCGTTAAAGGGTGTGTCCGTGGCGGCCTGACAAACTTTGATGTTTCGCCATGAAAAAGGAAGTTGTTATAACTCAACCATAAAATGTCTGATCTGCCCCAAACTTCACATGTTTGATAAGAGGCTTGTCCTGAACACATGCTCATGCCCATATTCAGTTGTAGTCATAGCGCCACCTGCTGGCAATAGGAATTTTATGCTCTAACGAACTCCTCAGAGATTTAATGACATCAACATTATATTTGGTCAGTCTGCTTTAAAGGCCTTGGTGATGTTAAATTGCGAAGATCTTGAGTTTTTGTTAAAGAGCATGTCCGTGGCGGCCTGACAAAATGTTTCACAATGTCCGATCTGCCCCAAACTTTTGTTTTGATTAGGTTTTTTTTTTTTTTTTTTTTTTTTTTTCTGGAAAAATGTCCTTTATCTCATACTTTACAGATGACTTTACATCACATTTTATTTATTTATTTATACAGAACAAACATTAGTGCACATTCTTACAAGCAAACAAAATCTGCATTTAATACAAATAATTAAAAAATAAAAGATGTTTGCCCCTTTAAATTTTATTGAGATGTTTTCATTGATGTTACAAAAGCATAATAATAGTAACAACAGAATAATAATAATAATATGTTAAATCCTTAAGAAAATAATTAATAAATAATACTTAATACTTCAAAAAATGTTAAATATTTAATTAGTACCCAAATTGTACGTATTAGTACCTTTTGAAAGTATGGAAGACTGTTTCCGCCACTGAATAAAAAAATTTAAAAAAGGTAATTGTGACTTTTTGTCTTACAATTCTGACCTTTTTTTCCTTGCAATTTCGAGTTTACATCTTACAAGTCTGACTTTTTTCTCAGAATTGTTTGACATAAACTCGTAATTCTGAATTTTTTTTTCTCAGAACTGTGAGATATAAACACACAATTGCGAGTTATAAAGTCAGAATTGTGTGATATAAACAACTGCGAGAAATAAAGTCAGAATTGCAAGATATAAACTCGCAGTTCTGACTTTTTTTTCTTGCAATTGCGAGTTTTTATATTGCAATTCTGACTGTTTTTCCTCAGTCTCGAGTTTACATCTCACAGGTCTAACTTTTTTTTGTCAGAAAAAAAGAATTGCGGGACATAAACAATTGTGAGGAAAAAAAAAGTCAGAATTGCGAGTTTGTATCTTGCATTTTTGACTTTTTTTCTCAGAATTATGAGATACAGACTAGCAATTGCGAGTTATAAAGTCCAGTTCTGAGGAGAAAATGATAGAAGACTGATATGTTCACAGAATTGCGAGGTTATATCTCGCAATTCTGACTTTATAACTTGCAATTATGAGTTTATACAGAGGTCGTGTTGACCGAAAATTGTCCGTCATTTATTGTGACGAAAAAAAAATCTGAAAGCCGTCCGTCATTTTGACATTACACTGAGGGTGATCTATTGTAAAATTGTAGCTGTAATTCACACCCCTGTTTAGTTGGTGTCGAGTGCATTCCAGTGTGGCAGCAGAGTGCTAGATCCAGAACAAAAACGAAACTGTCATGAATGTTTTCCTATACATTTGATTATGCACATACGACTACAGAAGCTACCACGATCTAACATGCCACATTAAAGAGCGCCAAAACAGTATTTATTGCTTGAATTTCCTAATGAAATGGGCAGAATTTGAAATCTGACATTTTGTTTTATATCAAAAGTAACAAAGCCTAGCCTATTGATATTTATTGGAAGGAAGATGCATTATGTACTGTTTATTCATCAACTGAAAACGGCATAGACCAAAAGATCGATTGTGATTTAAGAATCGATACTGGTTCATTAAAATGAGAATCTATTAAAATCGAGAAATCCAATTTTTTTTGTTTTTGTTTTGTTTACCCAGCCCTGGTGTAAATTCTTGTTTTTAAACACTGCGCTGTCGTCCTGTAGGTTCATGATTAAAAATGAAAATGTGAACAAAAATAAAAGCAATTAAATGTATTATTCTAATTAAAATATGGAAATTAAAATGATGGATACTAATAGATTATGGCAGATTTTTTACCACAGTGTTAAAGTCTAGCGCAAACTCTGAGTTTATATCTCACAATTCTGAAAAAAAAAAGTTTTTTTTTTTATTCAGTGGTGGAAATGGGCTTCCCTTCCCTTCCCTCTTTTTTTTTTTTTTATTAGTTTTTGAGTACCAAACATATCTCTGGACTCTGTTTGTCATTCATGTCCATAGAACAAACACTGAGTTATGCATCAAAGCTTTATACTTATTATGGGTCAGTTCAAGTCCCTCACCCTACATATCACACTAGTAACACTGAGGTCTGTCTTAGTTACCGTTTCCCCGATAGACCTGACGTCCCACCGCTGCCTTTCTGTGGCATGTGTTTCATTCAGGATATTGAGTTTCACCCCAGCAAACATGGTACCTCAGTGTCTAGGCTGTATGCCAAATCTCATTAGTACCTCACGAGCGCTATCAGGCAGAAACGCTTATTAAGTGCAGATTTGTTTCTGCGCTGGCTCATCTGGTGACACAGGTCCTCGTTGACCTGCGCGTGCTGGACTCTTTACCTGACGTGACTTATCAACTCATTTTGAGGGTAAATGAAAGTATGTTGTGAGGTCAAAGCGAGTCCCATCTGGAGATAGCTGTGAGGTTAATGCGCACAGATGGAATAAAGTCCGTGCATTTAAATCTGCTTATAAATGTGCGCGCTTTGTTTATATATATATACGGCAATCCGGCATCACCGGATTAAGACTTGCTATCATGCTAACATATTAAACTTACAGTATACTTCATCTGAAAATGAAAAGTATGCCTTCATTTATTCATTCTCAGGTTGTCAGAGTTTCTTTTCACAAAAGACGACGTTCAAAAAAGCCATCAACTTCTGTAGTTGGAGAAAAAATACTATGGAAGTCAATGGGTGCCATCGACTGATTAGTTACCAGCATTCTTTAAAATATGTTCTTTTATGTTCTGCAGAAGAAAGAAACTCATACAAGTTTGGAACAAATTGAGAATGAGTAAATGATGGCAGAATTTTCATTTTTGGGTGAACTGTCCCTTTAATAACATTTTATGTTTTTCGGTTATTTTGAAAGGTTACATTTTAACTTATGCAAACACGGCAAACAGATCATTTTATAGACATAAGTACAAGAAAATGGTTGTGTTTAAGGAGTAGTAAAGGATAACTTTAGCCTCTCTTCTACAAAAAAGAAAATGCAATGCTATAAACATCTGATCCCATTATTTCCAATGGTCTTTTTAATATGGCTGACTGTTCTTTGTTACCTGAACCTCGTTATAAGAAACAAAAAACCCTTAAGCTGAAGAGGTTTGACACAGTTACAGCAGAGATGCATGTAATTCTCTCAGGCTGTTTAGTGCTGGGCTGGAGAGTTCAGTGGAGAGACGACATTAGTCTCTGTTCAGCTCCTCTGAAGATGATCTGTTTTGCCATTAAACAAGACCTTGGAAAAACAGATTTTCAGCATCGGTTCTTATCATTTTGGATTCCAGTTGAAATGGATCAGTCTGTTTATTTGAGTCAATAAACTCAAGGAACTCTTTGTAATATTTGTTTGTTTGTGGGAAATTGAAAACACTATATTGTGCAATATTGTAATATAATACAAAATATAAAAAAACAAAAAATACTTTTTTTATTTATTTTTATTTTTTTGTAGGGCTTTTTAAGTTTACATTTGTGTAGCAAATATTTAACACATTTATTGAAATCAGTGTTATTGCTTTTTATTCTCTCTCTTAAAAAAAAATAAAAAATTCCGGACGGAAATCATAAAATTAATCTGTTATTTTTCCATTTGAAATGGATCGGTCTGTTTATTTGAGTCAATAAACTCAAGGAACTCATTTAATTAATGTTTGTTTGTGGGAAATTGAGAACACTATGTTGTGAAATATTGTAATATAATACAAAAAATACTAAGGTTTATACAGCTTTAATTGTGGGTAGATAAAAGTACACAAACATATACGTTGTGAATATACTAAATTTATGAAAAAAAAAAAACCTGTATTTTTTAATATAAAGTATATATTTTCTATGTAACATTTTAATTAAAAATATGAGCTCTTTTTAATATGGCACTTAATCTTCAAAATACCGGTGTTATTTTAGTGTCATTGAGATATTTTTAATCGTTTTTTTAGATGAGTTTCATTTGTATATTTTATACAAATAAAGTTTTAGTAATTTTGCGTTTTTGTCATTTTTACAATCGCGTATTGCACGACGTATTGCACACCGCAACAACTTTCCAATATGTGCGCCACTGACGTCACCGTCCGTGCTTCCAGGTCAGAGAGCAACTGTCCATCAAAAGCTCATTAGCCAATCAGAGTAGATCGCTGTTAAGCCCGCCCCCACGAGAGGTTTGTGCCAAAACAGCAAACGAAAATTTGCGAAGCGTAAGCGAAAGCTGTGGCAACGCATTCAGAATCCATGATTCGCGAAAACGATTCTTTGAAAATCATTAACAAAGAATGAAGCATATTTGAAGAGCATGTTAAATTCGTGCGACTGAGTTCATTTTTTCATTTTCATTGTGTTTTTCTTCTTTTGCAGTGGCATATTTTTGATCGTTTCTTGGAAAGTTACGTTCAGTTTTATAAAGTTACGTTCATTCTTATTGGCACAAAAATAATCCCATAGTTTTAGTGCCACGTTAAAAAATTCGAGATTAAAGTCATATTTTGAGAAAAAAGTAAAAATTAAGAGAATAAAGTCTAAAAATTGACAGAATAAAGTCAAAATTATAAAAATAAAGTAAAAATATTTTGAGAAAAAAGTCAAAATTACAAAAATGTCAAAATATTTTGAGAGTAAAGTCAAAATTATGAAAATAGTCCAAATATTTTGAGAAAAAAGTCAAAATTACAAGAATAAAGTAAAAATATTTTGAGAACAGTCAAAATTATGAAAATAAAGTCAAAATATTTTGAGAAAAAAGTCAACATTTCAAGAATAAAGTAGAAATATTGAAAATAAAGACAATATTTGGAGAGTAAAGTCAAAATTACGAGAATAAAGTCAAAATATGTTGAGAATAAAGTCAATATTTTGAGAGAGTCAGAATTACAAGAATAAAGTGAACATATGTAGAGAATAAAATCAAAATTACGGTAATAAAGTTTACATGGAGATAAAGTCAAAATATTGAGAATAAAGTCAAAATATTTTGAGAATAAAGTCAAAACTACGATAATGAAGTCGTAGCAAGTACGAGATTAAAATTAGGAGAGAATAGGAGAGTTTAGCCTATGTTTTTCTATTATTTATTATTTATATAATTTAATAAATAATACTGTTTACTCTAACACTGACTGTGTTTACTGTAACACTGGCTGACTGGTCACGGAAGTTTTTTTTAAGAGTTGCCTTTAACTGAAAATTGAGTGTTTACTGTTGCTCTTTTGCATTATTGATACACTATTTCCTATTTAATACTGTACAGCCACTTTGTCACGATTCTGTATTGTTAGAAACGGTATATAAATAAAGGTGACTTGACTTGACTTGACTTATAGCTGAGAATGAACTTTAGGCTTCAAAAATGCAGTTTGTTAATAAAGATAACGTCTACTTGAAATATAAATGCAGATACATGAGCAATGTCACACTCGTAGCCGTGTGATATGGGTGTATATCGGCACACTGTGATTACCTATGGCCGAATCACAGCCGTGCTGATATACAGCAATATCCCATGGCTACTCGTGGGATATTGTTCATATATCTGCTCTTATGTTTTAGAGGGGATCATCTCATTTGAAGTCTTTGAAAACCTTTGAAAACTCGTGGTGTAAATGATATAAATTAGGTCTCACGTTGTTTGATCTCATTTTGAGGCCTTTCGTTTATTTAATTTTCATTACAACTTGCCTTGTAGTACTACAACTTTGATTATTTTAAAAATATTAGTCCTGTAAAGTTTGTGATTCTCACAGCAGATTGATTTATTTTTAAATGTGGCATTGCCATGCTGTTGTGTCGTGAAGACACCATTCGTAGCAGTTTTTTCTCCTGCATTTGGGGTGATCACTCATGTGAGTTGACAGCACTACTCGTGCTCCGTTTTCCCACACGTTTCCTCCCTGCACTTGTGTCTCCTGGCTAAAGAGCGAGCAGTGGTTTGGGTTTTGGTTTCGGTTTCGGTGTGAAAGCTTTGTGTTCTTTCCACAGAATAGAGATGAAGCCTGCTGGTTAACCGGGGCTCAGTCCTCTTGTTCTGTTGACTGTGGGAGTGTATGAGTCAGGCTTGCGGGGATGTTTGACTGAGGATGTCTAACTGAGGTGTCACGGTGGGCTCAAAGAGAGTTCATGAAGTCTAAGAACTTTCAGTGACTCTGACAAAGGGATTATTGGAACACTAACATGAGACAAAGCTTTAACTGATGCGCAACTATCCAGAACACCCTGGCAACCCCAGAGCAATGCTCTCCAAACCAGAGGTTTTCCAGGGAAAGTCTGTGGTAAATCGATCAGTGAAAAAATAGATGAGAAAAATGATCGTATTAATGCAGCAGTAATAAATAGTACAAAAATAACAAACAATATTTTCAATTAAAATGTTGAATTAAAAGCAGGTGTCTTGAAACTGTGTCTAAATGCTTTAAAGTATTTGATTATAACATTTTTAAATTATCCATCCAAATAGCTTTTCCTCTGGAAAAAAAAAAAAAAAAAAAAAAAAAAAAAATACATATATGTATACATATTTTTTTTTTTTTTTTAATTTATTTATTTATTTATTTTTAATATTTTGTTATTTTTGTTATCCAGTGGTGGGCAAAAAGCGTTAAGTTAATAAAAAAAATGTTTTGAAAAAAATTAAATTTAAATTAAATTAAATTAAATTGATTAAAAAAATAATAATAATAAGTGTTATTTTTCTTAAGGTTTATGCATCTAAATGTTATCCAATGGTGGGTAGAAAAGCATAAATTTAATAGAAAGAATTGTGGTAATAATAATAATAATAATAATAATTCTTTCTTTTTTGTGATCCTTATGTATGCAAAACTGCTAAAATATGATCTATTTATTTTATTATTTTATTTTATTTTATATTTTATTTTTGGTAGGTTCAAATCAGCATTTTCTAAAATATAATGTATATGTTTTATTTTTGAGTAGATTCAAATCAGCAATTTCTAAAATATGATCTGTGTATTTTATTTTATTTTACTTTACTTTTGGGTAGGTTTAAATCAGCATTTTCTAATATATGATAATTTTATTTTATTTTTTTTTGGGGTAGGTTCAAATCAGCAATTTCTAAAATATGATGATTATGTATTTTATTTTTTTATTTTATTCTATTTTATTTTTGGGTAAGTTCAAACATATTAAACATAACCTGGCAGCCACCCACTGGGGCAGGAAGTTCTGCATACATATTAAGGATCACTCATTTAAAGAGTTTTGCTTTAGTAATCAGCTCAGCACATGGATTTTAACATGAGACAATGGCTTTCTCTTTAAATCAAAGCAGGCTGAAATGTTAAACAGCTGAGTGTTTTGACTCTGTGTTGTCCTCAAGTGTGTGCTGGGAATCATCAGTGAATTGTGTGCCATTTCCTTACTCATCGACTGCAGATCAGATATTGATTCAAAGCTCGCTGTATCTCAGCCACAGTGGGGCTGTGTTGCATTAGTCTAGCCGAGGGACTCTCTCTGGACTGACGCTTGCCAAAAAAACTTGCACTAGCGGTTTGCTTTCAGACTTCCCTGAGCTGTCAAAGCAAGCCGCCCAGACCAAACAAAACTCTGTAAGCTGAATATTACGCTGCTAAACCTCCAGATATCATTAGCCCAACCACTAATCCAACACTGAGGCCTTCCCACGCTTGTGAAAGTGTCTGATAGCAAGAAGTAATTCTGTATAGCCTGATACATGAAATGAAATATAATAAGCATCATTCATTCATTCATTTATTTATTTATTTATTTATTTTATTTAAATTCATTTTATTTATTTATTTATTTTTTTGGGTAGGTTTAAACCAACATTTTCTAAAATATGTATCCATTTTATTTTATTTTATTTTATAGGTATGTTTGAATCAGTATATGATCTATGTATTTTATTTTATTTTATTTATTTATTTATTTATTTTTGTTGTTGTTTTCTAAAATATGAGATATGTATTTTTTATTATTATTTGTTTTAGATTTTATTTAATTTTTGGGTAGGTTCAAATCAGCAGTTTTTTAAATATGATTATGTATTTCATTTATTTTATTTTATTTTATTTTGGGGTATGTTCAAATCAGCATTTTCTAAAATATGATCTATGCATTTTATTTTATTTATTTATTTTATTTTATTTTATTTTATTTTATTTTTGGGTAGGTTCAGATCAGTTTTTTTCTAATATATGATCTATGTATTTTATTTGATTTATTTATTTATTTTTATTTCATTTTATTTTATTTTATATTTTATTTAATTTTTGGGTAGGTTCAGATCAGCAGTTTTTAAAATGTGCTTATGTATTTAATTTAAGTTAATTTTATTTTGCAGTACGTTCAAATCAGCATTTTCTAAAATATGATCTATGCATTTTATTTTATTTTATTTATTTATTTAATTTAATTTTATTTTATTTTTGGGTAGGTTCAAATCAGCTTTTTTAAAAATGTGATTATGTATTTAATTTAATTTTATTTTATTTTGGAGTACGTTCAAATCAGCATTTTCTAAAATATGATCTTTGCATTTTATTTAATTAATTTATTTTAAATTATTTTATTTTATTTACTTTTGGACATTTTCACTTTTGGGTAGGTTCAAATCAGCATTTTTTTCTGTTTATGTATGTATTTTTGTTTGTTTGTTTGTTTGTTTTTTTATTAATTTATTTCATTTTATATTTAATTTTATTTTATTTTTGGATAGATTCAATACGTTTTTTTCTAAAATATGATCTATCTATGTTACATTTTATTTTATTTTTGGATAGATTCAAATAAGCTTTTCTAAAATATGATCTATCTATGTTACTTTTTTTTTTTTTTTTTTTTTTTTTTTTTTTAAGGTAGGTTCAAATAAGCTTCTTATCAACACCATTTTTTGGCTGCTTAGGTTTCTTGAGTTGCTCTTTGTGCCCTAAAGTTCTTCATGTCAGTTTTGAAATGTTTAAAGCAACAGTACACAGATGGTTTTCTGAAGAACTGGAATAAAAAAAAAAAAACATTCTGTTATGATGATTGAGAGATGAACAAATAAACACTCCTCAAATCCTGTTTAAAATTTGAAAGATTTTAACATGATTTTTCTAAAAATGATGTCTTGAAGTTCATCTTGAACTGTTAGTAACAATAAAAGTTATTCCTACAATTCCTTCCACAGATTTTATAACAAAAAGTCATGTGAACCACAACCTAACCTTGTAAAGTTTTACTAAAAGGCCTTTTATTTAAGTATAAACTATCAGTCAGATGACCGAAGGCATTGCAGGAGACAAAGCAGCAAATCCAAAATGTGAAACAAACACAGTTTGCACAGCAGTATCTTGAAGAATGACGAGTACACTTATCTTATCAGCGTAATAGGTGTTTAGCTCTGCAATTATACTTGTGTTAACATTTGATTTGCTTAATAGATCTTTGTGAGCTGCAAGATAAGCTTAAGCCACATATAATAGTTGGATGGGCTGGCTAATGTAAAACGAGAATGTTCTTGAGGGAAAACCACATGGACGTGGGGTGCAGCCAAAACCTAAAACAATTACTGCGTTCAGGCTCGGCTCTAATAAAAGACACCCTTTCCTTTTCTCCCAGTGATGAAAAATGCAGGCTGTGTTTCATTGAAATTCTGGAAATGGTTTATGTCTTTTTAAATCACTTGTTGTTTGCTATGTTTATTCACTGAGGGGAACTTGGCTTCCCGAACGCGAAGCGCTCTTTTGATCGTGCTAGGTGACTGTTGATATCGAAGGCCTTATCGTTCTGGACAGTGGTTTGGGATGTCGTGTCCCGTCTCGTGGGCCGTTTATATAACGTGATGTAATGAATAATGTAATGAATAAAGCATAGACTGTTTACGGCTTTGTCTTCCGTGAGAACTTTCTTCATGTCTCCATTTCCCCAGGGTCACACGAAGGCTGCAGGTCTCTGCCAGCACTTAATCAAAACTGAAAATGAATGTTGACTGATTAGGTTACTTTCAGATTGGGCCTCAATTAGGGTGTGCTAATTGTCCTTTCTTATGTGAGAATCCCTTTGGGAAAGCAAAGGGAGGGGTTGGACCAAAATTCTCTTCTCTGTTCTAGAGCAGGGGTTGTCGAACTTTTTTGATGACGCAGACTCCCAAAATACGATGATACCTTTGTTTTTGTTTGTTTCTTAAATGTCTTTTTGTTTGTTTTTGTGCTTTGTGTGGAAAAAAACAACAACTATACAATAAAATAGCTGATTATTCTATTGCTTTTAAACAAGCTTTTAGAAAGCAGAAACAAACAACAACAATAATTTATTTTATATGAATTTATATATTTGTGTGTGTGTACTTTTTGTTCTGTTTCATAAATGTTTTTTTTGTTTGATGTTCTGTTTTGCTTTTTTTGTTGTTTTCGTAAATAGTTTGTTTCATGTTTTTTGTTTGTTTCACAGATGTTTGAGTTTTGTTTCAGAATGTTTGTATGCTGTTTTTTGTGTATTTATTTTTTCATAAACATTTAGTTTTATTTTGTTTTATTTCATAAACATTTTTTGTTTTCATGTTTGTTTTGTGCTTTTTTTCAGAAATGCTTGTGCTGCTTTGTATTTTTTAGTGGTTTTGTTTTGTTTCATAAATGTTTGTTGTTTTCTTTGCAGTTTTTTGTTTCTGAATTATTTTGTCATTTTGTTTTTCACAAATCTTTTGTCTTGTTTGACTTTTGTTTTACAAACATTTTGTATGTTGTTTTTGTTGCTTTCTTTTTTGTTTGCTTTTTTGTGTTTTGTTTAGTAAATGACTTTGTGTTTGTTTCAGAATGTTTGTTTTGTGTTTGTTTTGTGTTTGCGTATTTTATTTCATAAACATTTTTGTTTTTGTTTTATAAATGTTTTGTTTTTTCAGAAATGTTTGTGCTGTTTTTTTTTTTTTTTGCATTTTTGTGTTTGTTTCATGTTTTATTTGCCGCTTTGTTTTACTTAGTTTTTTTTGTTTCATAATATTTGTTTTTTGTTTTACAAATGTTTTGTTTGTTGAGTTTTGTTTATATACATTTGTTTCGTATGTATTGTTTTGTTTGTGTGTTGTTTAATAAATGATTTTGTTTTGTGCTTGTTTTGTTTGTCAAAATGTTTGTTTTGTGTTTGCTGTTTTGTTTTTATTTTATTTCATTTTTGTTTTATAAATGTTTTTGTTTTGTGCTTTTTTCATAAATGTTTGTTTAATGTTTTTGTTTTTCATAAGCATTTTGTTTTTGTTTCAAAAATGTTTGTGCTGTTTTTGTTTTTTTAAGTGTTTTTTTTAAGAAACTTCTTTGCAGTTTTGTGTTTTTGCTATTATATAGATTTGTTGTTTTATTTGCCATTTTGTTTTGCTTTTGTTTTGTTTCATATTTTTTTTTTGTTGTTTTTGTTTGTTTTACAAATGTTTGAGTTTTATGTAAATGTTTGTTTTGTATGTTGTTTTTGTTTGTTTCTTAAATGTTTTTGCTTTTGTGTATAGTGTTGTTTTGTTTAATAAACAATTTTTGTTTCTGTTTGTACTTTGTTTCAAAAATGTTTGTTTTGTGTATGCTGTTTTGTTGCGTATTTGTTTCATAAACATTTGTTGTTTTGCGTTTTATTTAATAAAAATGTTTTGTTTCATAATTTTTTTTTGTTTTTGTTTTGTTTTATAAACATTTCTGTTTTGTATTTTTGTTTCATACATGTTTTGTTTTGGGTTTTGTGTTGTTGGATTAAACACTGGGCTAAATAATGTGTTAGTTTTAGCCATTTTAACAAGTGAAATTTGTGCCAAAATACTGCAGTGTTTGATCGTATGCACAGTCTATATAATATAAGAAAAGATATTAGAAGCTTCTCTTTTCCTTCCTAAAAATTTATAAGCCTATTTATTCTGCCTTCCCAGCTATACTTGATTATATATAAAGTCAGTTTGGATTATTTTACAACATTTGTCTCCTGCTCTGGCTTTTTTTTTTTTATGACTATTTGCAATATAATATCAGACCATTGCATTCAGTAGCAGGTGTTTCAGTTGTTGATAATGAAGTTTGGTAAATGCAACTTCAGTGGAAAATCAAATCAAACCCTCTCAGTTTGTAAGCAGGACACAGCTTGAAAACAGGGTGATGTATTACAGTTTAAGTCTCCTTACTGGAACCACTGTCTTATATAAGCCTTTTTCTCAAAAGTTACACATCCCCCCCCATCTCAAACTCATTATAATAGCTGCCCAAAGACAACAGCCTGTGTCATTCAGCTGGTTGAAAGATGTTTAGAATACAAATTTCATTGTGCAATATGCATGCATGCACATACAATATACACAATGTAGTTGTTAAAAACAGATTTTGATGTAACTATTCATTTTTTGCTTTTTCTCATTAAAAGCAGGCATATTTGTAGTGTGAATAATTTCCTATAGGAATGTAGACACTTTAATTTGATTATTTTTTTAAATTGTTTAATCCATATTGATATTAAATATTTAATTTAGCATACTCATTTAGCATATATTTTTTTCATTTAAATTACCTTTACCATCATCTAAGACTCAGTTAAGTTATAAACATTTAAAGGACACAATAGGCTCGTTTTCCAACTCCCATAGAGTTAAACAGTTGAGTTTTACCGTTTTTGAATCCATTCAGCCGATCTCCGGGTCTGGCGGTAGCACTTTTAGCATAGTTTAGCATAGATCATTGAATCTGATTAGACCGATAGCATCTCGCTCAAAAATAACCATATATAATGACGATATTTTTCCTATTTAAAACTTGACTCTTCTGTAGTTATATTGTGTACTAAGACTGACGGAAAATGAAAAGTTGCGATTTTCTGGGTCGATATGGCTAGGAACTATGCTGCCGTACCATGGGTGCAGCAGGCGCAATAATATTACACAGCACCTGAAAGTGACCGGCACTAAGTTTATGTAGATGCAGAGTTGCAGCCAGCAGAGTTGACGCCTACGTAATACCATTGCGCCTGCTGCACCCATGGTACGGCAGCAAAGTTCCTTGATTATTATGCCGAAATGAGTATAGTTCCTAGCCATATCGACTTAGAAAATCGCAACTTTTCATTTTTCGTCCGTCGTTGTACGCAATGTAACTACAGAAGAGTCAAGTTTTAAATAGGAGAAATATCGAAACTCTTTAGTCATTTTTGAGCGTGATGCTAGCGGTCTAATCCAGTGGTTCCCAAACTTTTTCTGCCGGGCCCCCCTTTTGCAGAATAAAAAAAATTCAATCCCCACCCCCGCATTTACACATAAACATAAACACAACTTCAGAAGGATTTATTTGAAACGTAATAATTCAAATTCAGTGTGTAACAACTTACTAAAAAAAACTAAACAAGGAACTAGTCACTTTTAGAGTAGAAACATTAGAAGTAAGGCATGCAGCTTTACTACGCACTATTTTTTGTACGATGTAACAGCATTCATTGTTTTTTAAACAGATTTTCTCATATTTTCTTCTCTTTGTTGTAGTTGCTATCTTTGAAGTAGATTCATCATATATTGTCTTTTCCGATTGAATAATCGGATTCAATGATCTATGCTAAGCTGTGCTCAAAGTGCTACCGCCAGACCTGGAGATAGCGTTTCAAATGACGTCTACTTTTATTTTTTTTTAGATAAAACAGTACAATGTTTGCCTCTATTTATCAGCCATTGCATGAAAATGATTTTGAACATTAATTTACACAACAATGGCATTTCGAGGGTCTAAAACCGTAAACCTTTGAAATACGTTTCCAAAATGCACGTTTTTGAAAATTATACCATTATTTTTTCTGTGTAAAAAAACAAAACAAAACAAACAACAAAAAACAAACAAACATAATTTTCTGAAAGCAGTGACGTCATTTGCATGAATGTTATATGTTCTGTACGTTAACGAAAAACTTTTCAATTTTTATTACTACATCTTGCAACCATGCATCAAAAAATGTAGAAACAGTTTTCACTCTTTGCTAGTATACTTTTTGCTGTAAATCTCTTAAATTGCCATTGATATTGATATTGATATTTCACAAGGAGTTGAAAAGAAATGGCAAGAAACACTGAATTAAACATGAAATTTTGAAGTAGAAAAACTGAATTAGTATTTTCTTTTAAAACACGCTTTAATCGTAACTATTTTAGAACTTCGCCACATTGAATCCTGGAGAAAAACTAAATTTAGTCATCCTAGATAAACCTCTGAGCGTAAAAGACACGTGAGCCTACATGTTTTGTAGTTACCGCCCAACCGGCGATTGTTTTATTCGCTCGCCAAAGCCGAATTTTACCCGCAATTGGAGCTTGGCGAGTGTTAATTTTGGCTCCTGCGTGCAGCCGCACACAACAGGAAAAGATGTCAGGTTGAACGTCATCAAGCTCCTTCCACACGCAAGTGGCATCCAGCGAGCCCCAGGGTGCTTTGCACAAGTTTGGAAACATCCTGGTAGCAGGACAATTTGGGCTTGATCTCTTTCACTGAACGAGTCAAAGTGGACCCACGCTAAGATGAGCGTTTGTGTGCGGATGCGTTCGCTGTGTGTGTGTGTGTGTATTCGCCTTCCTGCTGTTTCCTGGACTCCCCCAGGCATGTGACCCCTTGGCCCGTGCTTGATTTATTCATTTGAAATCATTTAATCTGATGGGCTACATTTTGTCAAAACACTGTCTCATTAACTGTGGTCTGTGCACTTTGTTTCTCGTTCGACCTATTGTACTGCCAGGGGGCACCAGAATAAACACACATAGAGCAAAGCGCTTGTGCTAAGAGAGGCTGCGGCGATGAATGCACGCTTTGTTCTGAGGTGTGCCGCTGTGGCCAAAAGATGATTAGCGATGTCTTGATTTACTCATGCAGATAGTCTGGTCCAGTGGAAGCTGATGGATTGCATTTGAGAAGGTCACGTTAGTTGAACTTAGGGCCCGTCTGCGTGCTCTTCACGAGAGGAAAACAGGAATGATCTGTGAGGGGAATCATTGCATTTGACATGTCGAACGTAAGCCGCTTGATTCCCGTTCAGTGTGGCTTCGCAGGCATCAGAAGAGCGTCCCAGAGGTGCCGCTTGTTTTTTTTTTTTTTTTAGGTCTGTGACCTTTTCTGTTTCTAGCCAGTTTTGTTGTCTGTGCTGATTTCTTGCAGATTGTTGTTTGTCCTACCTCTGCAAAAACCTTTTGCTTGGTTTGGCTGCTTTCAAGTGAGGATGTGACTTTTACCAGCAGGCACTGAGCCTGAATTAGGGTTCGAAGGAATGGATGGATCGGCGCTTCTGCTGGGAGCGTGGACCCGCAAAGTTCAACTTGAAGAATTTGTGGGCCTGATCTTTTGTTGAAAGATTTTCCCTCAAACCGCTAATGCGCATATTGAAAATTCTGATTCGCCCTGAGGATTTGACACGACTTGAGTTGTTCAGGTCATTGAGAAACACAAACATTTTCTAGTAATCCCTTAAGGCAAGACATTGTTTTCATGCAATTCTGAGTTTTTGGGCTATTTTGCTTCCCTAACATACCTTCTTCTTGACTTGTGGAAGGAAAACATCCAAAATACACTTTTAATGGTTTATTTTATTGTGCCTTATCGATCATCTTTAAGATTTCAGTTGCATTTAAAAGCCGTTTTCTCAAAATGAGTTTTCCCTCCTGCTGAGTCAGAAGTCTCCACTTCAGCAGCTACTTTATACTACTTTCAGTTTACCATAATAAACTACCATTATAGTTACTTGTTTCACACACCAGTGGATCCTCTGCAGTGAATTAGTGCCGTCAGAATGAGAGTTCAAACAGCTGATAAAAACTCCACAAATAATCCACACCACTTCAGTCCATTATTTAACATCTTATGAAGCGAATATCTGTGTTTTTAAGAAACAAATCCATCAACCCTGTAAAAAGTTTTCACCAGTTTCAACTTAACTTAAGCAACTGCCTTAAAATTTTAAGTCAAATCAACGTAAAAATACAAGTTGTTTCAACTAATAAATTAAGTCAACTTAAAAGTACAAGTCATTTTAACTCACTTTATTGTAGTAAGTTAAAATGACTTGTAGTTTTAAGTTGATTTAACTTAAAAGTTTAAGGCAGCTGCTGAACTGAAGTTTTTAAGTTGTAACTGGTAAAAACTTTTTACAATGAAGGTTTAATTTAAAACTGGCTAAAATATGAGTTCTCTATCTAAAATATTGCTTTCTCCATGTGAAAAAGTCATCTCATCTGAATCAGGAGAGAAATCTGCACAGATCAAACACTGTTTTTTAAGCCAAAACAGATCTAAACAAATGTGTTGGTGAATTTTGATGTGAGAGAACAACAGGAGATGGAGTTTTTCTCTGGAGGATGCAATATTATGGATTATGGACTCATGTAGTTGGAAACAATGTTTTAAAGTTAAAAACATCTTGATGATGGATTTGTTTTTTACAAACACACAAGATGTTAATTGATGGACTGGAGTGGTGTGGATTACTTCACTGTAAAAAAAATAAATAAATAAATAAATAACTTAAAAGTTTTTTTCAACTTTTGAAAAAAAAAAAAAAAACTGTTCGTACTGCCTTAATTTTAAGTTTACTCTCAAATAACTCAAATATCCACGTTTTCATGTAGTGCAACCTAACATTTCATGTTGACTAAACTTAAACTTAAAAAGGCAGCACAAACAATTTTATAAGTGTTACTTTTTTCTTACTTTTTAAGTTGAAACAACTTTTTTTTTTTTTTTTTTTTTAGTTTGTAGTGTTTTTCTCAACTGTTTGGACTGTTGGATGCTAAATTTCTCCAAATCTTTTCTGATGAAGAAACTTATTTACATCTTGGATGGCCTGAGGATGAGTAAATTTTCACCTTTTCATTTTGAGCCGAACTATTCCTTTAAGCAGTGAACCCTAGAGAAAATAAATATGCAGATATGCATGAAATACTGGATGGTTGCATTAGTCATAAATTTAATTATATCAAAGTTTCCAATGTTGTCGTTCTGTTTCTGTTTATGGCAGTTGGTGTGTGAGGTTTCTCTTTATTACTTACACAGTTTAGTTGGCAGTCCGTTCTGTATACTTATTAAATCTCTTATGTTTGCAGGGTTTCAAGACCAAAGATGGATATTTGGTTGTAGCAGCGGGAAATGATCAGCAATTTATGAAAGTGTGCAAAGTAAGCATAGACTTTTTATTATGAACTCCAAATACGCATGTTAATAAATCTAACCAAGCTTTATTTGTATGTTACAGTCACGGTCATATTTTTTATAGCTATATGCATTTGTTTTGACGGATGGGAAAAGGCTTCACATTTCCTAACAGTTCTGTCATCAACCATCATGTCTGTTTGCCAAGGTTCTGAGCATGAATGGCCTGGCAGAAAGCCCGAAGTACAAAAGCAACAAGTTAAGAGTACAGCACCGCAAAGAGCTGCTGCAGATTCTGTCCGAGAGGTAAGCGTCCGTTTCCTGTAAAGTTAACATGAAATCAAAACCAAATCTGTGAGTGTTGTGCTCTATTCATCAGTGCACGTTACTTCAGAAAGTTCATGTTTGAGGAAATAATCATTAATTAAAATATAATAATTTTGTCATTTGGAATGACTGGCTGATGTCACCTACCCACTTGGGCTACTGGTTAAAGGGTCAGTGACCAATGAGTGTTCAATATAAATAAAAGAAAAAAAATCTATTAAAAATATAGTTTAAAATGGTAACACTTTAGTATAAAGACAAATTGACACTGTTAACTAGCATGCATATTACTAGCATGTTGGCTGTTTATTAATACTTATAAAGCACGTATTCTGCATGACCATATTCTACATCCCTAATCCTACCTAATACCTAAATTTAACAACTACCTTACAAACTATTAACAAGCAGCAAATTAGGAGTTTCTTAAAGCAAAAGTCGTAGTTATTGGTTTGTTAATAGTGAAAACTGGGCCTTAAAATAAAATAAAGTGTGACCTTTAAAACATATGCCAAGTTCTTAGCAAATAACTAACTGTATTCATGTTGGTTTAATGTTTATTTGTTTGTTTATTCGTTAATTTTCATTAAAAGTTCAAATTTAATGCATTTTTAAGGAGTCTAAAAATATAGTGTGTTGTAAAGTTAAAAACACATTTCATGTCTTAAATATGTAAATATTCATTCATAATTATCAGCATAGTTGTATCTGATATTTTAAGACACTGACCTTGACACACAGTCTTGAGGGCCTCCAGGGATCTGCTCTGTATTTATGTATTTATTGTGTTTTGACATTTTATTTATTTATTTATTGTATTTAGACATTTTATTTATTGATTTATTTATTTATTGTGCTTTGACATGTATTTATGTATTTATTTGTATTTTTGTTTGTTTTTTTTTGTCTGTGTTTTTGTTTTTTTATGTCTTTTTTTTTTTATTTGGTTTTTAGTCATGTTTGTCTTTGTGTGTTTTTTTATTTATTTATTTTATTTGTTTTGTGTTATTTTGTTTTTGTCATCATTTACTCACCTTGATGTGCTTTCAAACCCATATGACATACTTTCATCTGCAAATCTCAAAAGGAGATGCTTACTATAAAAGCTCATGTGCTGTATTTATAGTCTTGAAAAACCGTAGAGATGCTTCAGGTACGACTAAAATTTACATACTTATATTCTAAATATCTGCTGCAGCTGCCATCTTAAAGAGGTCATCGGATGCAAACTTCACTTTTTCATGTTGTTTGAACATTAATATGTGTTGGCAGTGTATGTACAAATCTACCCTATAATGATAAAAATCCATGCAGTGGCTTTTAATTAATCTGTAAAAATAATATCCCCTTTTTCAAATCGAGCCATTCTCAGATGCCTGTCGGTGTGGCGTCACACCCACAGAGGCCGCTCCTACGATAGTTGATTGACATGAGTGTCTTACCTCAGATCAGCTGTCACAGTCCGACCTCTTTGTTTTGATGCCGGAGCAGGGATGTAAATTAGACAAGAATATCTCAGATTGAGGTGTTGTGTTGCTGAATGTAATAATGAACATAGTGGTCGTCATTTACTCCCTACATCTGAACCGTTGAAGATGTAGTGGATTGCATTTGTTTGTGAAGGGAATGTGCCTCCCGATCTACATAAATGCATCTATGTTTGCACGAATCATTTGTGATCCAGCTTCACCTACAGCAGAAGTGAGTATAAGGTTTTTTTTTTAATCTCTGCAGTCACCTTTCCTAATAACATGCTAGTTAGCAAGTTTAACGGCTAAAGGCGTTAAATGTGGCTAAAGTAAACAGGCTCGTCACTCCACAGAGAACAGAGAGGGGCGGTGCGAGCAGAGCTCATTTGCATTTAAAGAAACAATCCCCCAGATCAGGATGATTTTTGCAGAGCTGATTTTGACAAGGTAAAAAGGGTGTTGTTTTACGCTATCATTGAGAATTTTTAGCCAAAATATATTATAGACTTTTCATTAAGACCCTAAAGAATCATATCAACTTGTAGAAAATGGGCATCCGATGACCCCTTTAATCAAAAGTAAAATGTGTCATAACAAGACATACCATTATTAACAGATTTACTAACACAAACCATCTTTTGAATAAAAAAAGCATCCAAAAAAGTATGTCTTATTTGTGCTGCTCTTAGTAGATTGCGCTGGTCATTATGGAAATGATCTGGCTGCGATTTGTGTTCTTTAAAGGTGAAGTCCACTTCCAGAACAACAATTTACAGATAATGTACTCACCTCCTTGTCATCAAAGATGTTCATGTCTGTCTTTCTTCAGTTGTAAAGAAATTATGTTTTTTGAGGAAAACATTTCAGGATTTTTCTCCATATAATCGACTGATATGGTGCCCCGAGTTTTTCCGGTTCACAACAGTTAGGGTATGTCGAAAAACTCCCATCTCACATTCTCCCTCAACTTCCAAATCATCCTATATTGCTGTTTTACCTTTTTTGTTAAGGCTGTTTGATCTTCTTTGCATGTTCACTTTGCAAAGACTGGGTCGGTACTTCTGCAGTGATGTAGGATGATTTTGAAATGATTTTTGAAGTTGAGGGAGAAAATACGATTGGAGTTTTTCGATATACCCTAACTGTCTTGAACCAGAATACACAGAGTTCAGGGAGAGCAAGACAAGATGAGCCTTTGAGATTAAATGCATTTAAATTGTATTTTTTTAATGAAAGTAACCAATCGTTTCGCTAGATAAGACACTTCTTCCTCGGCTGGGATTGTTTAAAACAGCATTTGGGATCGCTTGAAGCCACATTTAAACTGCTTTTGGAGGTTCAAACTCGGGGCACCATATCAGTCCATTATATGGAGAAAAATGCAGAAATGTTTTCCTCAAAAAACACAATTTTTTTACGACTGAAGAAAGAAAGACATGAACATCTTGGATGACAAGGGGGTGAGTACATTATCTGTCTATGGTTGTTCTGGAAGTGGACTTCTTTAATGTGCGCATTGTTAGTAAATCACACAGAATTTTCCCCTCCCATCTGTGCTTTTATGGAATTGCGCTCAAACTCTAATTTGCTCTGTTTAGTAAGTCTGGCCCTTAATGTTTAATGCCGACTGCAACCAAAGACGTTCCTTATTTCTGCTTCTGTCCTTGTCTCATCCTAATTTTCCGTTTTTGATGCATTTTGTGGTCAATGTGTGAGAGTTGCGAAAACATTCTGTTAAGAAACCAATTTAATGTTTGTTGGCATTGAAACATTTTGTTCGCATAGCATGTTCTTGCCAACAATGGGATTGCTGTGTGCAAAAAATCTGTACCAAAGTCTGTACATAATTCAAACGGTACATTCTGACCGGGTGAATCAGCGTCAGTCACTAAAGGCCGAGACATGGTGTGTGAGAGCATGTTTACAACATGAGAAACCTTATATGTTTACAGTGTTGCTCAAAAGAAAAGCCCGGATTAACTTTAATTATAGCGGGCATATTAAGTGAAATCTTTCAAAGTGTGTTGGTGGTTTTGCATAGTGCTGTTGTCCTGAAGGGACAGGGAGAGGAAGTGGCCACATATGACTTGCATTTCAGCTCATGTTATCGCGTCCATGCCCCGTTTTCCAGCACCCTCCCTTCTGTCCCTTTTCAGACCTTCATTCAGGCCTTTGTCCCCCCTCAGGTTCATGCAGGAGACCACTGGTGAGTGGTTGGGGCGGTTCGAAGGCACCGGTGTTCCCTGCGGCCCTATCAACAATATTCAGCAGGTGTTCACCAACCCTCAGGTTAGTTTGAGGTCACATCAGTGATTTAAAACAGTGGTTTTCCTTCAGGACCAAGATTTTACATTGGACCTGCAGTGGCGGCCCAAACTCAGTGTTGTACAGTATTTGTACAAAAAGAAAACAAAATGTCTTGTTCAAAAATTCATATTGAGTTTTTACGGCTAAATACACACACACACACACATATATATACATACTAGGTAAAATATTTTAACCTATTTAAAATATTTTAACACAGTTAACGGATCCCAGACCTGTACTGGACTGAACTCCATAAATGCAGTTATGCCTTAAAATTCAAGATTTTGGTGAAAAAAATGCCCCTGTATGTGTTCTGTCTCATATTTATATATATTACATATCACACAATATCACACGGGCAGCAAAAGCAACGTGACATGCTGATTTTGTCCTGATCTCATGAGCTTAAATGTGATTTTATACAACTGTTCAGTAAATAAGAAGTTGATATTGTGTAGATTTTTTTTAAACACAATGTCGTGTGTTTTTGCTCAATTTTGCACAGAACATATTACCTTTGAAGCCATAGAAGAATTTTTGTGCATCTCCGAGCAACACAGCAGTGTTTAGTTTCTGAATGGATCAGCGTTTTGAATGAATCGCGTAAATCAATGATTCAAAGACCCATTCATAAAGAGAGCCATTTACTTTATTCCTAAATGAACCTAATTGAATCGAATGAGTGAATGACTCATAAAGACATTTACCGCCACCTGCTGGCAGATTTAGTTTCTTAGAGTATTATTTCATTAAATGTAATTTTAAAATAATTAAATTTATTCCTTTGATTTCAAAGCAATGTATTAGCATCAAATTAGCATCATGGCTGCAGTCACATGATCCTTTAAAAATCATTCTAATATTCTGATTTGCTGCTCAAAAAAACATTTATTATTATTATTATTATTATTATTATGTTGAAAACAGCTGAGTCTAATTTTTTTCAGGTTTCACTGATGAATAGAAAGTTCAGAAGAACAGCATTTATCTGAAATAGAAATCTTTTATAACATTGTAAATGTCTTTATTATCTTGCTAAATAAAAGTATTAATTTCTATAACTTAACCTTATAACTTAAAAGCTTTTTATTTTTAAATAAATGCTGATATTTGGACCTCATTTTGGTTATTTTAAATAGTAAAAAAAAATTGCATGATTTTTCTTTTGTTGTGTTTTGGATCAAACAAATGCAGACAAATGCATGAACAGAACCGACTTTTTTAAAGGGGTCATCAGATGCAAAGTTCACTTTTTCATGTTGTTTGAACATTAATATGTGTTGGCAGTGTATGTACAAATCTACCCTAAAATGATAAAAATCCATGCAGTGGTTTTTAATTAATCTGTAAAAATAATATCCCCTTTTTCAAATCGAGCCATTCTCAGATGCCTGGCGTCACACCCACAATAGTTGATTGACATGAGCGTCTTAGATCAGCTGTAACAGTCCGACCTCCACTGTTTCGATGCCGGAGCAGGGATGCAAGTTCTCAGGTAGAGCGATTGAGGTGTTGTGTTGCTGGATTTAATAATGAACATTGTGGTCGTCATTTACTACCGACATCTGAGCCGCTGAAGATGCAGTGGATTAAGTTTGTTTGTGAGGAGAGTGCACCTCCCGATCTACATAAATGTGTCTATGTTCACACAGATCATTCGTGATCCAGCTTCACCTACAGCAGAAGTGAGTATAAGGGTTTTTTATGAATCTCTGCAATCACCTTTCCTAATATCGTGGTAGTTAGCAAGTTTAGAAACTAAACGCGGCTAAAGTAAACCGGCTCGTCACTCCACAGAGAGAAGAGAGGGGGGAGGCGAGCAGAACTCATTAACATTTAAAGCAACCTCGACCAGAACAGGATGATTTTTGCAGAGCTGATTTTGGCAAGGTAAAAAAGGTGTTGTTTTACACAACCATTGAGAATTTTTAACCAAAGCATGTTATAGACTTTTCATTAAGACTAAAAAATCCTATCGACTTGTGGAAAACTTTTGACTGGTGTACTGTATGTGTACAGTTTTAAGTACAGTATGTACAATTTTTAATATATTTTTATTTCAGTTGTAGTCATTTTAGTTTTAGTACAAGTTAAACTAAATGAAAATGAGAAATATTGTAGTTGAACATTGCTTTTTTATATATATTTAGTTGATGCACTAACTAAATTTTAGTTTAAGGACTAGGTAACTACACACGCACACAATATAGCTTTACATTAATACATATAATAGAAAGCAGTATTTTAAGTTACTATGTTTTATTTTGTTTGCAACAAATGCAGAGAAAAGTCGTTTTTAGTGTTTTTTTTTTTTTTTTTTTTTTTAAGAACAGCTTGACTAATGTCAGCCTACTGAAACATGCACAGTGTGTAAGTTAGTAGCATTTCTTTTTAGTTACTTAGTTCCTCCCCTGGGAATACGCAGATCCAGAGTTACACCATAAAATAATAAGTGTAATAGATTGTCTAGTCGTACCTACTGAATGACCCAGAAAAATAATTGTCCACTGTTATTGCCGAGATCGCTTAAAAACAAGTCAAGATCATTTCTTTGATCAACATCGGTAGCTAATAAAGTGAAAAGTGAAACGCTATCATATGTACAGGCCCCTAGAGCAAGGAATTTAACACTGCTGCAATTTGAACCCGATTTTGTACACCAAAGATGCAGAAGTTCCCGTCCGCACATACACACACACCAATGTTTAATTCCTACCACATGTCGGTACAAAGAGTGCATGCACTTAAAGATCCCATCAGCGTGCCGAGGCTCTCGCTGTACCACATCATATGATCAGAATTAGCAGCTATTGTTTTTGTCCGTGTTGATTCGAAACACTCATTGAACCTCTAGTGGGGCTATCAATGTTTAATTTTCCCTATGTGGTTTGCTATATTTAGCATTTCACTACCACTTTTACTCAGAATTTGAAAACACATTAATCATTCATAGTTGCATAATCGAAGGCAGTTTGAAGTTTTGGCATCCGCTAGAAAACAAGAAGAGAACATGTATACCATGTGTTAAATATACTGTAGAAAAATATCTACTCAAACATGCGCATTTCTCAACACAAACTGACTTATTACCACAGAAACCACCACACATCAGCATCTGTTTGATGATACTGTTTGATGAAATATTAAAATGTATTGAATTTTGGCATGTTGTCTGGTTATATAATTGACTGTTTCTTAGGCACATATGAACTTTTATAAAACACTCCTCATAAACTCAATGTGTTTGCAGTTTGTAATGTTTATTGTTTTGTCTGAATTGTCATGAACATTTACACAATATAATTTCCGCCACATTAAATCATGTATTGTGTAGCATCTTGTGGGGCAAATTACACTTTTAAACTCTCTTTCTTAGCATTTTTATTTCATGTATCCTAAATATACGAAATTAAAAGATAAATAAATGATGGTAGGATGCAGAATTTTTTATTGCAATATTCATGTAATAAAGGATGTAGTTATAACATTTTAGGATGTTTTGAATTTTTTTTTTTTACAGATAACATTGTAGCCATAAACTTTTTGGGCAGTTTTGCATTTTATTTATTTATTTTTTTCTTTTACAGACAACATATTCATAACATTTTGAGCAGTTTAGGATTTTTTTATTTTTTAATTGTTTTGTTTTGTTTTTATAAATAACATTGTACTTGTACATTGTACATTGTATTTTTCGACTGTTTTAGATATATATTTTATTATTTATTCATTCATTTTTTACAGATAACATTTGGTATAAAAATGTAGCTTTTTTTAACAGAAAACATTGTCATAACATTTTAGGCAGTTTTCGGATTTATTTATTATTTTATGTATTTTTTTTTAATAAATAACATATTATGTATTCATAATATTCATATTCATAAAACAAAATGGTCTAATGTTTTATGACTATGTTATCTGTTTATTTATATAGAAAAATTGTTTATCTATAAAAAAATTAAAATAATTATTTTTCTTTACTGATAACATTGTAGTCAAAATTTTAGGCAGTTTGGAATTTTATTTATTTATTTTTTTTTACAGATAACATTGTAGTCATAACATTTTCAACTGTTTTGGATTTTTATTTTTGATTTCTTTCATTCATTCATTCATTCACTCATTTACATTTTTATAGACATTTTACCCGTTTTTTTTTGTTTGTTTGTTTTTTTTCAACAGATGTTTTTTAAACAGATAACATTGTCATAACATTTTAGGCAGTTTTATATTTTATTTTATTATATATATATATATATATATATATATATATATATATAGATAGATAGATAGATAGATAGATAGATAGATATAGATATAGATATATAGATATATATAGATTATAGATAACATTGTCATAAATCCAAAATGTTCTAAAATGTTATGACAATATGTTATCTATAAAAGAGAAGAAAAAGTCTATTTTGTTTTTTGTTTATTTATTTTTACAGATAACATTGTCATAACATTTTAGCCAGTTTTGGAATATTTATTTATTTATTTATTTATTTATTTTTACAGATAGCGTATTGTAGTCATAACATTTTAGGCAGTTTATGATTTTTTTTTTTTTTTTTTTTTGCCTTGTGTTGCCTTGCTTGCCTTTATTTGTGTTAATCTTACCATTGTACATATAACAAACAACTTCATACAGCTCTACCCTGAACTTATGTTGTCTGTTTTGACATGCAGATCAACCTGACCTCATTTGCAGTTATTGCACCATTTAACTTGTCAGTCATTGTCAGTGTACTCCTTTACTCTTTAGCAGATGCTATTACAGTATACCAGGCTCATTCGCCCTGCAGTAATATGAGGTTAAGTGCCTTGTTTAACAGCACAACTGGAATAATTTTTCAACTCTCTTTAATCAATCATATTTGTGTAGCACTAAAAAAGTCTCAGCATTCAGTTTTTCAAATCTGGTCAGTGCATCTCTAAGGAACCTTGTCTTGTGTCTGGACATCCATCAGAAGACATACAGAACATCTCGCATCCATATCGTCTGAGGTTTCATGAGAAACACTCAGCGTTTGGTGGACTTTTGACAGCTGAAGCTGATGATTCCATCTGGAGATCATATCTGTCAGAGGACGACACAAATCTGTTAGCCATTGCTCCTTTTGACCGAACGGTGAAAACCAAAAACATCCAGCGTTCGCTGGAGAAATCAGTAGTAGCTGCAAGGGCACGGAGGAAATTAGCCGACAGACGTGAAGAGCGAGCTAAGGAGATGATTCAGGAGAAGGGACAGCTGCACATGTACAGGACCGAAAACCAGATGGAGAGGATATGGATTGGGGAGGTTAGTATTAGAGCAAGATAGAGTGGGTGATATTAAGACTTAGCGGACGAGGAGGGGCGCTACGACAAGACAAATGAGGAAAGCAGATGGAATATGGGTAGGGCGGTTCCAGAGGTAGCACAAGGCCATGTGGCCTGATTAACTGATCTAGTATTTGAACATCAGTGGGGTTTATCTTCACTTTTGACCAGAGACGGAAACCAAACCGGTCGATAAATCAGCCGTTTTTTGGGTGACCTTCATCCATAACTTTAGCTTGTTGAAACACTATAATTCAGTGTTCTTTCTTCTTCTTGAAACATAACTTAAACTGTTCCTGTTTATTTTGTCATCTTCCTCTTGTGAAGTTAGAAAGGTAACCAACTATCCTCTTCTAGCACGATTGTTATTCAAGATTTCTTTCTAGGAACTGTTGGAAACCTTTACAAGGCCTGATGGGGATTAGTCTTGCGTAACCAGACCTTAAGACTGACTGCAGAAGGTCTGGACTTCATCACAACTTTCGTTGGCCCGACAGGCCATCTGACTGACATGTAAAACAACCAATCAGCATTTGTTTTGTTCAGCGCCAGGTTTAGGGGCAGTGCCAGCCTTACCTAAATAAGCGGTTGCATAGAGGGCACCATGCCAATGGTTAAGACAGTAATGCCTGGTAATAATAACTTTGATCAAGTTTGTAATGTTTGAAAATAAAGACACAGCCCTATGCATCTGGTGCAGAGAAGGGGAAAAATAGGAAAGGAATAAAGCAAGATAAGGGGAAGTGATGAATTTCAAAAAGATGTTGTTGAATAAAGCAATAAGCCCCAAGAAGATGTGGTTTACAGTGATTTTATAACAGCTAAGGGGCGTTGTTAGGCACGACGCAAAGCGAAACCCTCTTGGCTGTTATAAATTTACTGTAAACCATGGCTTCACAGGGCTTGTTGCTTTTATAAAACAATTATTCCATATACCCAGTAAGGTTTCATAAAATAAAACAGAGCAAATAAAGTGTAACGATATTATTAATAGAAACACCACCAAACAGTGTAGTTCCTCAAAAACGGTTGTGGTTGCAACAAAATGGTTGCCGAGCAACACACAGACGTAAACAAAAGTGTATGTTTGTAGAGCAGTTTACAACCGCTTTGGACACAGCTTAACCAATCAGAATCAAGGACTGGAACCGTCCATTTTATAAATGGCTGTGTCAGTGTAACAGCAAAATGCGTAAATAATTCTAGATACCATATTATCTGAAGTGTTTGGATTTTCAGTACAGGTATTAGCTGCTTTTTCATCAACCCGTTGAAATTTAAAATGCATGGAAATTCAGTCTCATTTTCGTGTTGATCTAAACAAAAGCAGCAGACGGGCTCAATAAAAATGCAAGTTCACTCTCTGCCAGTAGATGGTGCTTATGGAACAGCAGAAATACAGCGATTACCGTGTTTACCACTGTACACAAAGCAGAGCTGCACAGCTTTTTGTTGTACAGTATTTACATGCTCATTAAAATACGTGCCTCTATATACTCTTCTGCAACAGTTTAATTATGTACCTTACTGCACGTTTTATGAGAGTTTCAAAGTGAAAAGTCCAGAGAGTGGCATTAAAACACACATTTAATATGTGACCATGGCATGTTTTTATTACATTGGTACAGGCACGTATTGCTGTGTAATTTTATTAAGCTGCTTGAGGTATGTATTGCGGCTATTCAGAATTAAAATATCCAGGGAGTGTCACTAAAGGTTAATGCTCTATCACAGGGGTGGCGAACTCCAGTCCTGGAGAGTCACAGCCCTGCAGAGTCACCTGCCTGTAGCTTCCTAGTAACCCTTCAGACCTTGATTAGCTTGTTCAGGTGTGTTTGATTAAGGTTAAAGGGCTGCGGCTCTCCAGCACCATCGTTCGCCATCCCTGCTCTGTCGTGTTGGAAATATCCCCTACACCAAACCCAACCCTAAACCTAACCAGTAGTGTTAGTGAATTCAAAAGTGATATAAAAACACATTTGTTGATGCTGCCATGCTATTTTAACTTCCTAATGTGGATTTGAGCTGATTTGCCGAACTGCAGTTTCACAGGGTTTGTACTGGAGCACTTTATTTCTCAAGTGCAACGCCATATCGCGTGAGCGACCGAGCAAACTTACTGAATTAGAAAACTCGTGCATATGAAGCTGTATATGTGACAACAACGTTAAAAAGTATCAGTTTTTAAGTCACACAGAATGTTATACAGTATATTCTCCAAGAAATTGTATGAAAATTAGACTTAATTAATCAAAACTCTTTACCTGTAAATAATACTTTGTGTGAAAAGGAATAAAAGTCAGTTTTACTGCCTCTACTGTTTATTTCAGCTGGAAACTGCAGCAATTCGTACGTCTAGCAGATTTGCAGGAATATATACAAGGCGCATATTTCCAATGAGCGTAGGTAGCAACTCAAAATACTTAATTACCTTTCAAACATTTATTTACACTCTTAGGATGCAAGGTTGGGTTGACACAGGCACGATTCAGGTGGTGTCATGACTAAGTCCTCGCCGAGCTCGCTGAAGTCCTGGAGACAGGGTTAGGGTGGCAGCAAACCACATGCCGGCCCAAAAAAGAAATACTGGCAAATGTTGGTAGACCTAAAAAAAAGCAACCAGTCTTCCCAAAAGAAATACCGACACTCGCTTCCTGGCCAGACATCGTGATGTGGTCATCTGTAGATAAGAGAGTCATCGTCATTGAGCTTACTATTCCGTGGGAAGAAAACATCACAGCAGCCCTTGAAAGGAAGCACCTAAAGTATTCCAAGTTGGCAGCGGAGTGCCAGGATGCAGGCTGGAATGCCGAGGCTTACCCCGTGGAGGTTGGATGCCGGGGGTTTGTCAGTAGAGCAGTGGTGCAACTATTCCGTGAGTCTGGCATGGCGGGGGCAAACCTGTGAAAGGCGGTGAAGGAGCTGGAGGAGGAGGCAGAGAAAGCCACCAATTGTCTGTGGCTCCAGAGGAAGGAGGCAGCTGCAAGGGTGGCATAGAGATGTCCCTGATATGCCACTGCCCTCTTGCCGGGAGATGTACTGCTGTAAAGTGGGTAAAACATCGGAGAACAACGGCTACCAGCCAGTGACCCTGCAGAAGACCCAATGGCACCGGAGGAGGTACGTCAGGCTGAAAAGCCGTGCAGGTAGAACATCTCACCTGTGTGATTGGCTAGAAAATCCAACATTTAGTTGATCCTGGCTTTCTTCTTCCATAAGTTTGGCGCCATGACTGCTTTGTTTCCAGGCGGACTGATAAAAAATGCAACAAGTCCTGTGGAATTCAACCAATCAGTTGACGACTTCGAAACTCCCGAAGCATTCCAATTTTTCAGTTTCCATTTTGGGAACTGATACCGCAGTGTTGGTGCCGATGACCTGCAGAGTTTAATTCCAACTCTAATCAAAGACACCTAAATGAGCTAATAAAGGTCTTCGGGATTACTAGGGCTACAGGCAGGTGAGTTTTTTTTCAGGGTTGGAACCAAACTCTACAGGAATTCGGCACTCCAGGACAGACGCTGCCTATCCCTGCATTATCCCTCCAACAGTCCGTGGATGTGACATCTGAAACCGAGACTAGATGATGGCTGCTTTTTAATGTAATTTAAACCTTTGTTAACATTTCAGTGCTAACAAGCATTCTAAAGGCATCATAAAGTTCTCACTTGATTATGGTACACAAACAAACAAGGTTCTTAGTCAATGGAAACTAATAAACTACACAGATCTCTCTCTTCCAAATGGGTTTTGAAGTTGGTTTTTGAGCATTGAAGAAATTATCCTGGCATGCACGGATAAGAATTTCTGCTTAAGCCTTGCGTTTTCATCTTCCATTGGTTTTTTGAAGAATGTTTGGGTTTCTTTAAAATTACTATTGCTTAATTTGTAGCCCACTCAATTTTGGAAAAAACTTAATAGTGAGAGTGTTGTTAGGCGTCTCAGACTGTCTATGGAGTTTCCGTTGTCATTTTTGTTTTTGATTTGTCCTCTATTGTGATCAAACAAGTGGAAAAAAACCCTGTTGAACCATTTGAACTTTTTCAATGATATTTATTGGCCACGTTTCCACTTTCCAGTGACGTTTGCTTGACGTTCGTTGACTTCTTCCTCAATGCTCCCCATGCGCATAGTATCATGTTGCTCATACTTCATTTTCAAGAATCACATCCGTGACAGTCGGGTTATGTTTTGGTCTGGAGCTATTGGCGCTCAGTCTTGGTCCCCAGTTGCTGTCTGAGTGTAGCAAAAATGTGCAGGTTATCGCCCGTTTCAACGCTGAGCCACACACCTGGACTAGGTCCGGTGAAGTATTAATATTAATATTGGATATTTCCAGAGCATCATTCCTGTCGTATCAGGTGCCAGGCCCAGATGTTGGATTTGGACAAAATGGCTCCCAGATGTGAGCATGGTTGAATGCTGAGTATTCACATGGATTAAAAAAAAAAAAAAAAAAAAGGAAGAAGAAGAATTTCTGCAGAAGAGTCTCTTCCTTTCTTGAGCTTCCAAGCCAGACTGAATAACTGAATGTTATTATTTGAGTGTGTGCATGCGTGAATGAAGCCCTGTTTATCTGAATCCTGTTTGAACTGCATAGTGAGCCTAAACCCCAAGTTTGTTCCAACAATCCACGGAGGGCTCAGAGAGGAATCCACGCTGCCCTGATCTCCAGCTTGTTGTGAATTATGAAGTCAAGCTATCATTTTTGAAATCCCTTTGAAAATGTTTTTTTGGAAACTAGGAGAACTACATGAGTGCTAAACCATGTTAAATAGTTTCATGTTCTGTATCATTTTACTTTGTCCATTATTTTGACTTATGCATGCCAAAATGTAAAGTTTTTTTCAAGAACCTTCCACCAATAGGGTTGTTATTTGTGTTATTGTTATTATAAGTAATATTGATATATAAACACATTTTGCAGCCCTGCAAAAAGAACAACCTGGTAAAATTTTTTAGATCACATTTCATAATTATTTTTTTCCCCCTTAAATCATGTAGCCCTATTTAAAATGCACCGGACTAAATATAAATTCAGCTAATAATGTCAAAATTATGAGATGTTGTATAGTTTTTGGCTGTTGGTTATACCCACAATGGTCAAGACCTGTGACGTGGAACAGGCTATGGACATGTGATGTGTTTAAAAATAGCTATTTTTCCTGTTGGGTTCATTTTATGTTTAATATGTAATAGTTCTAACAAAAAACAGGTGATTTGTGTTTCTCTTACTTAAATTGTCACCAAAGACACCAAATTGTATTGTATTTGTGGAAACTGCCAAGAAACCACAAACACTTTCTAAATTTTCTGAATGGAAATACATGCAATGCCTTAAGGACAATATTACTTGCTGACAAAAACTAAAATGTGACTCAGAGGACTGAATGCCGACCTTTAGTTTTCCTGAAATACATCTCTCCATGATTTTCGAGTGGATGTGGAACCAGCTGCACACAATAACAGATAATTACCAACCTTGGTGTTGTCTCACAGCAACGTTTTCCATCGAATGTTTACAAGTACAGGGATGTTTCCGGGCCCCGCGGACCTTCAAATGCACCCAAATGAGTGAAGAGTCAAGCGGTGGAGCTTAAACAGATGTTGCAGGGAGCACTGCAGCACGTCTCCTGTTGAGGGCTAACGCTGTTGCTGCAGTAATTGGTCCAGTAAGATTGAATAGTCTCTGTCACCGTAATGTTTGAGTAATGGAGGTTTATTCTGAAAGCCGACTCCAGTTGTTCTTTCTTGGCTGAAGACTCGAGGAGGATGTTCCCCATTGTCATGGCCTAGGGCCCTTGTGAAAATGACAGACCCGTGTACTGTAACTAGATAGTTCGGCACACACGCCACTTGGATCCCAGTCCACATGATAAACGTCATTTCTTACTAACTGTTTTACTCATCTTGGAGCTGGTATTTACAATGAATGAGTGCAGAAACAGTTGAAGTGAAGTTCACTGTTGTTTTCTGGAGGGAGAAAAACAATTGGAAAGTTTGAGTAACCTCAAAAGACCTTAACGTTTGCGTAACTGACTTGTTCGGTCGAGTATGGAATTATGTTGTGGAAAAGACAAGACGGTTAACTTTAGCAACTCATGAATGTGTAGAGTGGGGTAAACAGTGCCAGTTTTTACCTTTAGTTTTATTTATTTTAACTATTATGCTATTTAATATATTAAAATATATTTCATTTTTCATTTTGAATTCAGTACAAGTTTTTAGTAATTTTATGTTTTTTGTCTTTTTATTAGATTTTTAGTTGTAGTAATTTGGTTAATTAGTTTTAGTAAATTAAAATTAAATGTGTTTATCACAAGCAGAAACGGATAAAATGGCTGGAGTTCTGATATCACTCCCCTCAGCCAATCAGATTTGAGGACCAGAAGAAACTGTTGTATAAATAAATATTATGAAATATTTAATACCTATGTAATATTTAATTATTTTATTTTCAAAAAGTGGCTCTCATTTTCTCTCAATTCTTTCTAAATGGTAAAATAGCAAACAATTGTTTGCAGTTTGCTAGTTTAAAGGTTAAGTTAGCCCACTCTCTCCTACCAACGCATTTAAATGACTGGTTTTGTCATCAGCTTGGATAACCTCACAAGAGGAGCAGTAACAAAATGACAAAGGGGGATAGACAGTTTACTTTGTGTTGCAGTCAATAAATGTCTGGAACATAGTCTAGATGACACTTCCATGAGATGTTGGTTTATGGTTGGTGTTATTTCTCTTGGACAGTTCGACTAGCAAGAATAAACAGGGGTAACAGAAATTATTGGAGCCGTTGTGTGAATGTCAGGGAAAGGACTGGTGTAAATCACAACGTGAATTCCCAGGCCTCTGATTTTCCCATGGTCTTCATCCAAAGTCCACCCATCTTTGATATTTTTGTATAGAGTAACCATCTGTGGGATAAAAAAAAAAACCTAATTTATTTACAAATTCCGCTGATAAGTACGTCTAAGTATAAATTGAAGTAATTGCAAATGTGCTGAAGTCAGTCAAACAAGACGTGATCATTTATTTTCTTTGCAAATATTTTGTGGAACAGTTCGCGTATTCGCCTGCTTCCGCAACCAACCGACTTTTCTTTTTATGCTTGGCAGTACTTCAGTATACATAATTTTGTGTCAGATTCTTTTCCGTAATCCTTCATTTGCACGTCTTCTAGCGTCTAGAGTGGAATGTCGTGTATTCTGAGTTTCAGCTGTCTGAACATTAAATCCTGTCAGTTGGCGCTGTGATCCCCGACAGCAAGCACCGCTCTCCACCCCGTCCTTCTCTGAGTCACTGTAGCGTACTCTCTGACCAGCCAGCGGACTGTTTGCTTGATTTCTTTGGGATTAAGCTCCCCAGGAGCGAAGTGAATGAAAGGCAAGAGCGTGATTGTGGTGCATTTTTCACATGAACAGTGCAATGGGATCCACCCGGTGGTCATAGTCAATTAAACTGAACAGCTGTTGAGTGGAATGAGCTTCACTAGGAGCGCATTGTACAAGTGGACATCTGGCCTGCATTAGGGTACTAGCAAAAATGTTAAACTAAGCAGCGTTTGTAACTGCAAGAGCAAATGCGTTTCCCGAACCAGTGTGCTTCCAAATGAGGATCAGAGAGAATGTCATAAATGAAAATCAGTGTGATGATTCATATGGCTGAATCACTTCACTGGGGGTGGCCAGATTGCATGACTTACAGCTAGACTGACCTTTTACCCAGTGTCTGGTACCACACGTACAGCTCTTTTATAGTTTAAAGGAAAAGTTGGTGCTCCAAGCCTGTAAATGTTGTTTTGTCTTTGGAACAAAAAAGTGTGAAGGCAGCTTTTTTCCGTACGGCAGTGCTGCATTCCACACAGGGCTTAAATGAACATTTTGCCACACCTGCCAGTTAAGAACATTTACTGATAAATATTTTTTGCCAGCCGTAAAACTGTATGTACATTTTTCATTAAAAACAATTTGTAGGACAAACTGGAGAAAGACAACCAATTGTAGTTCAAGCGCGTATCAATTGTTAGACTGACCACGGATCAACATTCTCCAAATAAAATTGTTCAGGCAGACCAAACCATTAGTCATAGAGACTTGAAACTTGGAGGAATAGTAGTACTCTCACCATCGACAACATCACCAAAGCTCACCCCAATCGGCCTTACAGTGCCGTTACAGCGGTGAAAAGTATTGATGAAACCCTGTTGTATTGTCTGAATGGCCAATGATCAACATTCTCCACCTATAATTGATTGGGCAGACCAAACCATAAGTCATAGAGACTTGAGGGATGGTAGTATTCACACAGTCTACAACATCACCAAAACTCACCCCAATCTGCCTGACTGTGACTTTACAGCAGTCAAAAGTAGCGCTGAAAACCTATTGTAATTGTTAGAATGGCCAAAGATCAACATTCTTCACCTAAAAGTGATTTTGCAGACCAAACCATAAGTCATAGAGACTTCAAATTTGGAGGGATGGTAGTACTCAGATCATCCACAATGTCAACAAAGCTCACCCCAATCTGCCTTATGGTGTCATTACAGTGGTCAAAGTATCGCTGAAGCCCTGTTGTGTTGTTAGAATGGCCTTTGATCAACATTCTCCACCTATAATTGATCAGGCAGACCAAACCGTAAGTCACAGAGACTTGAAACTTGGAGGGATGGTAGTACTCACACCATCTACAGTGTCACCAAAGCTCACCCCAGTCGGCCTGACGGTGGCACTACAGTGGTCAATGAAATCGCTCATAACTCCTAAACTGTTAGTTGCAGGCATACTGTAAAATGGATTTTTTGAATAGCCCACTTTTGTGAACTAGTTCTAGGTTTTTCACGCCAATTAGAATCAACCTTTTGGACATGCAAACCCCACTAATGTTTAGTGTATATTTTAGTTGATTTTGATGAAAAATGTGATGTGTCTTACTTACAAGAGATATTTCTTGAACAACTTTAGTGTTTTATATCCATTTCCAGCTCTAAAGAGTGCTGAAATGATGACATATTTGTGTAGGCCAACCCAGAAGTTTGCATCACGCTGGGTCCCTCGACAAAAACCCAGTAGGATTGTCAAATGGCATTTCCATGTTGCAGAAAATAAGCTCTTTGACCAGCAAAAGTCAGATTTTTTTTTTCTTCACGTTTTGTTCGTCATAGAATCTTCACAAATAAACATTTTTACAATTTATATTAAGTCTAAATACAATCATACGCCATACACAAACTAAATTTAAAACATTTTCTCTGAATATTTGAGTTTGTGTACATAATTTTATGTGTGTATAGTTTTTAATAATTTTTATATCATTTGCAGTTATTTTTGTACATCAAGTTAAACTAACTAGCCGAAATATTTTTATTTTATTTTATTTTATTTTATTTTATTATCAGATAAAGTTTATTTATTTTAAGTAACTTTTTTGTCATGGTTTTAGTTTTATTTAACTATAATAACTCTGATCAGAACTTTTTTTTTTTTTTTTTTTTTTTTTTTACAGTCAAAATAACACATAAACCACCCAAAATTTATTTAAGGACATACAAAAAGAATAAAGAATAAAAAACACATTCTGGGTATCATAAGCGGCTCAGCAACTATATTTAACCATATTTTTGGAAAGTTTTAAATGCGATTTTAGGTAAATCATAAAAACACCGAGCTTCTAGACAAACAGCAGGACAAAAGAGGAGCTAACGAGTCATATTAGCAACTAACAAGCAACTAAAACATCTCACATATATCCAAAAAAAGTTCTTCCCTAATGCTAATCTTTACATCATTATATTTTCATAGTACAAGAACAGTCATCCCAGCTGCAAAACACACTTGCTGAAAAATTATACTGTACCTTTAGGGGTACAACAGCTTGTCACTAGGGCAGTGGGACACCTTTGTACCTATTTTTACTCCTAAAGGGGGCATATTGGTACCATAAGTGTACATATTACTGCTTTATGGTTATACGGTACTAATTACTAATATGCACTTTTAGGGGTAAAGAAAGTACAAAGGCATCTCTTTGAAGACACTGCCCTAGTGACAAGCTGTTGTACCCCTAAAAGTACAAATTTTCCACTTTTGGAGTGTATTACATTTAAAACTTACAAGAATAAAGATGTTTATCAGATCTGTGGTTTAGTGCACATGCTTAGAAAAAGCACATCAAGCTGTGGTGCTCATTTGGGAAACTACGATTCAGGCCTGTATTGCATCACATTCCCATTTCTCCTCTCAGTATTTGGATCAAATTAGGGAAGGTCAGATAAATTTGTGCGTCACAGATGTATTTTTGAATCAAACTTGAAATCAATCTTCTTGCACAATCTCAGTAAAAATTACAGTGCAGATCATGTGGTGTTTTAAGGTTAATTTAAGAATCCTCTGAGAAAATAAATCTGTCTGGATAGGAATATCAGTGATTGCGGTAATGGCGCTTCTCATTCATTTAGACATGTTGAATGCAGCAACTAAAGCTGCATTTATCTTGACAGTGTCTAGTGCACCTTGGTTATGGAATTAGGGCTTTTCCCATATGCTATTGGCACCCTATCGGACAAATTAAATGTTTAATTAAGTGTCTGATCATGGACAGTTCAGCAAGGGTCGGTTCACAAGTTGAAGAGTCAAAATGAAGAAACAGAGTTTCAGAGGTGATGTAAAAGCATCTCCTGATGCATTGTGATACAGCGTAATTTATGCCTTTTGACTTGTGGGAGGACATTTATAAGTCCAAATGGCCCCCAAACTTCCTGCCATCCTCTGAGGGTGAGGAAAGAGGAAACTGTGTGCTGAAAGTAAACTTTGTATGTCTACACGGTTCCATAAATGTCACTACACATGTGCTGGAAGGCTTTGTGATATGCCCCTTTTGATACTCTTCCAGCGGTCATGGATGCTTTGCTCTGAATCTGTACTTGTCCTCAAGCCATCACCTCAACTTCCTCCCGGCCAGACCTTCCAGAATAGGAGGGTCTTTCTTTAACGGTCCTGGATGATGGTGTGGACCAGCACAGCTGTGCACTTCTTCATATGATGAACTGCAGGTGGAGATATTCAACTGATGATCATCCTCCTGGCTGCGTTCGTAACCTAAAGCAGCTGCCCAGTCAGTCAGTGACTTCTCAGGCTAAGGTTTTTTGTAGGAGGCACGTCCTATGGATGCTGGTTTCAGACCGACTTCCAAGAATCCATAACGTCATGTCTGACGATCTAAAACAAATTCGAGTGCACACTGCTTTCTCTTTCAAATCCAGGGATGTGTGGGAAGGGCTGAGACGATGGGAAGGAAAGAAGGAGCAGCTTTTCCTGTACTTAGGATGTTAATGAAGGGACAGGCAGAGAAAGGGAGTTGATTTATGGAGTGTCCTTCCTGTTACCTGCCCTGTATGGCCATGGGGCCCCTAGAGGTGAGGAGCGGAGGAGAAATGGGCGTCAAAAGCATATGATACTGGCCCGGAGCAGTGGCCCACGCTTAATGAACTCCCGAATGAGAATCTGGTCGGTCATGAGACTCTTTGCTGGCACAGAATCCTCTCAAATGTCTGTGTTCATCTGCTTCTTTTGGAGCTCAAACCATCTGTAACAAATGAAGGGCGTTCATAAGACTGCAAAGTGTGAGTCCAATATTTTCACCTCGAATGCAGCATCATGAGATCTTCACATGTGAGAAATGAGTCAAACGCCCCTAGGGTGGAATCTTATCAAATGTTGCGGCATCAGAAGAGGGTTTTGATACTACTTGGCAGAATTTTAAATGTCCAGATTTTGAGACTTTTTTCTGGTACAGAGTGTTTCAGGAGTTGAGGGCTGCAGCTATTTTCAACAGCTGTTTCCTTGCCTCTTTAAAATAGGTTATTTGCTCAGTGGGCCTCTGGCATTTTTCAAAGTCTGTAATGCATTTTTACATAAATACAGAATTCAATTATAAAGAACTCATGCGTCATGTAGGTGAGTAATGATTCAGAGAATGTCTACATCCGCACATAAACAAACAAACTTTTATAATAAAAAATAATTTGTCGCTATTCTTGTCATACAAAGTTGGTTCATACAGCAAAATTTAGAAAAAATAAAAACTTACTTCCTGCTAAAACATATAAAAACTTAAAGGATCAGTTCACTCCAGAATTAAAATGTCCCGATAATTTACTCACCCCAGTGTGATCCAAGATTTTCATGTCTGTCTTTCTTCAGTCAAAAAAAAATTAAGCTTTTTGGGGTAAACCTTACAGGAATTTTCTCCTTATAATGGAGTTCAGTGGTGGCCAACGTGTTGAAGCTCCAAATCACAGTTTCAATGCAGCTTCGAAGGGCTCTACGTGATCCTGGCCCAGGGAATAAGGTAATAGTTAGCAAAACGATCTGTCATTTTCTAAAAAAAAATAAATAAATAAATAAAATAGAATAAAATTAATTTATATACCTTTTGACCACAAATGCTCATCTTGCACTAGCTCTAGTCATGTTGGAAAGGTCATGCATGACAGTAGGCAGAAGTACCGACCCAGTGTATACAAAGCGAACATGCAAAGAAAGTCAAACAGCCTTTATAAAAAAGGCAAAAGTTTTTTGCCATACCCTACCGTTTTGAACCAGAGTACACTGATGAAGAACTAACTTTAGAAAGTGATTATGTAGAGCTAGTGCAAGATGGGCATTTGTGGTTAAAGTTCACTTCCAGACCAAAAATTACAGATAATTACTTACCCCCTTGTGATCCAAGATGTTTGTGTCTTTCTTTCTTCAGTCAATAAGAAATTATGTTTCTTGAGGAAAAAAAAATCTGAAATTATCTCCATATAATGGACTTCAATGGTGCCCTCAAGTTTGAACTTCCAAAATGCAGTTTAGATGCAGCTTCAAATGGCTTTTAACGATCCCAGACGAAGAAGAAGGGTCTTATCTAGCAAAACGATTGGTTATTTTCGAAACAAATTGACAATTTATATATTTTTTTAACCTCAAACGCTCGTCTTGTCTATTTCTGCAGGGGTTTTTTTTCCCGGTTCAATATGGTCATGACATTTAGGGTATGTTAAAAAAAAACTCCCATCTTGTTTTCTTCCCCAACTTCAAAACCATCCTACATCGCTGCAGAAGTACCAACCCACTGTTTACAAAGTGAACATGAAAAGAAGATCTAACACCGTAAAACAGCAATGTAGGACAATTTTGACGCTGAAGAAGAAAACGAGATGGGAGTTTTTTTAACATACCCTACCTGTATTGATCCGGATTACACAGACTATGCATGCGCATCGCAGAGACGAGACAAGACGAGCATTTGAGGTTAAAAAGTATATACATTTTCAATTTAATATACTTCAGTTTTCAAACTGCACTTTTGAAGTTTAAACTTGGGGGCACCATTAAAGTCCACTATATGGAGAACATTCCTGAAATGTTTTCCTCAAGAAACATAATTTCTTATCGACTGAAGAAAGAAAGACATGAACATTTTGGATGACAAGGGTGACAAGGGGGTGAGTAAATTATCTGTAAAAGACTATTAATCCTTGGCTGGGATCATACAGAGCCCTTTGAAGCTGCATTGAAACTACAGTTTGGACCTTCAGCCCGCTGATCCCCATTGAAGTCCGCTGGAGAAAAATCCTGGAATTTCGAGTGAAGAAAGAAAGACATAAACATCTTGGATGACATGGGGTGAGTATTGTCAGGAAATTTCAGTTCTGTCACTGGGGCAGTACCCCAAGGTACAAAAGTAAAAAGGTACAAATATGTACTTTTAAAGTACTAATATGTGACTTTAAGGTACTAATATGTACCTATTCACTTTTGTACTTTGGGGTACTGGCCCAGCGACAGAACTGTACCTTTTTTTTCCTCACAGTGTAGGGTTGCAAAGGTCCGTTCACATCATGAAGTTTCTGCATTCCATTCAAACCCATGCATAAAAACTGCAGTGGGGCTGAATAAAACAAATCTCATTTTTAATTTCTAACAGTAGGTGGTGCTTATAGTAAAGCAGAAATAACCCGGTTACCAGGTACACAAAGCACTGCACAGATTTCTCTTCAAATTTTTGTATTCCTTATAGTGTGTATCAAACAATACGAGTGAAGTGTGCAGAGACACAAGCCATTTTTGGATTTTCCCCATGCTATTCAGTGTTTGTGAGTACAAACAATCATATTTTAAAGTAGCATAAAATAGTCTTATTGGTTGGCTGACTTTATTTGCAGTGCAATGGAAAAGAGTTTAGATCACCTGTAAATCACCTGTCACATTGATGGCATGCAAATGTCTGAACAAACACAGGAGAAGTCCACTTCCAGAACAACAATTTATAAATAATTTACTCACACTTTTAGTCATCCAAGATGTTCATGTGTTTCTTTCTTCAGTCGTAAAAAAATTGTTTTCTGAGGAAAACATTTAACCATTTTTCTCCATATAATGGACTGCTATGGTGCCCCGATTTTGAACTTCCAAAATGCAGTTTAAATGTGGCTTCTAATGATCCAAATGTGTTATATGGAGAAAAATCCTGAAATGTTTTCCTCAAAAAACATAATTTCTTTACGACTGAAGAAAGAAAGACATGAACATCTTGGATGACAAGGGGGTGAGTACATTATCTGTTAATCTTTGTTTTGGAAGTGGACTTCTCCTTTAAAGGGGTCATCGGATGCCCATTTTCCACAAGTTGATATGATTCTTTAGGGTCTTAATGAAAAGTCTATAATATACTTTAGTTAAAAATTCTCAGTGGTTGTGTAAAACAACACCCTTTTTACCTTGTCAAAATGAGCTCTGCAAAAATCATCCTGTTCTGGTCGAGCCTGTTTACTTTAGCCGTGTGTAGCCACTAAACTTGCTAACTAGCACGTTATTAGGAAAGGTGATTGCAGAGATTCATAAAAAAACCCTTATACTCACTTCTGCTGTAGGTGAAGCTGGATCACGAATGATTCGTGCGAACATAGACGCATTTATGTAGATCGGGAGGCACATTCCCATCACAAACAAATGTAATCCACTACATCTTCAGCGGCTCAGATGCTGGGAGTAAATGACGACCACTACGTTCACTATTACATCCAGCAACACAACACCTCAATCTGAGATATTCTTGTCTAATTTACATCCCTGCTCCGGCATCAAAACAAAGAGGTCGGACTGTTACAGCTGATCTGAGGTAAGACGCTCATGTCAAACAACTATCGTCGGAGCGGCCTCTGTGGGTGTGACGCCACACCGACAGGCATCTGAGAATGGCTCGATTTGAAAAAGGGAATATTATTTTTACAGATTAATTAAAAACCACTGCATGGATTTTTATCATTATAGAGAAGGTTTGTACATACACTGCCAACACACATTAATGTTCAAACAACATGAAAAAGTGAACTTCGCATCCGATGACCCCTTTAAAGGCCTTTCATTCAAATTAACATTTTGTCTTAGTGTAACAGGCCTTCTCAGATGCATTTTCATACCCCTGGCCACTGAAGACGTACCTAAAGTCACTTTTTTGTGTTCAGACTGAGACTCTGAATGTTCTGGTACAGAGTATCGCTAATTAGGATGAGCATGAGGTCAAGATGTTGGCTATGATAAGCAATTATCACACATGATAAATCACATAATTGTTCTTATGCAAGGCCATCTGTGTTCAGAAAGATGAGTGTTTGGTTGTTCATGGGAACTGTCCCAGAATGACCTTTACTGCACACTCCCCTGCCATCGCTGGTTGTTTTCACAATTGCCTCACAAGGCACCTGGGAAACATTTGCATTTGTCAACAAACGTCTTTGAAACCTTTTTTAACTCCTCTTTTTTGTCTTATTTTCCCCCCATTGATCTTTTTCAGGTATCAAAACAACAGGATTGTTTTGGGGGAAATGTTCAGATTTTGTCTCATAAATGCAGCTCTCAAAGCTCTGCAGCTGGCGTATTTTGTAAACTTTACACTGCATTTATGTGAGATCAGAGCGTTGTTCTGGCAGTTGGTCTGAATTTATGTCTGGCTGTCTATGTAGGGTGGTGCACAATTAGTGACATTTCAGTTTTTAGAACAGTCTTAGCTCGTCTATGTCGTTTACAATTACTCACTGAACCTACGGTGCAGTTCATGGTGGTCTACTGTTTATACTTATTTCATTTCAGGATTAAGTTGTGAAGGGATGATATTTTACTACTGTAATGTGCTGCAGGTGTAATCTGTTGTTCTGTCTATAGAGGTCCTCTTTGCTCTGGATACCAGCTCTGTCAGAGATATGAGCCATTTATTTATTTAGGTGGATTTTATTCATACACTGTATAGACAGGGTATATAGACAGGGTACATTTTCAAGATCATCATCTGGTTACCAATATGATCTGCTGAATGAAACTGTCTTGACTTAAGGCCTTTAAGCAAAACGGAAAAGGAAAAGTTAACCCCAAAGCTGTTTTCCATGCTTTTTTAATGCATTTTTTTTTTTTTTAAAGAGAGAGGACTGAAGTTGTCCATATAAACTCAGGAACTGTATCAGTCTGATTTGTGAATTGATCATTAAGACTCATTCTTTCACAATTGCACATTGGCATCCTTTGAATATAGTGCATGAGTCAAATGGACCATTTTTTTTTTAGCTCAAAAGTGGAATCAAAAATTGGTTTTTGAACATCATGAAAGTGTTTTTCGTTTTGAAATTTTCGTTTTTGCCACCAAACAACCAAAGAAGGCCAAGCAAAAGCAAAGTTCTCTGAAAACCTTCAGAGTCCGCTCTGGCTTTTTCCAAAGAATGGGCAAAACAGACACGCTTTGATTCTTCATCCATTCACAATTAGAGATGAGTGTGCCGGCAGCCCATCCGCATTCCTTACATTTCAACACAATATTGATTTTCCCACAGGGAGGAAGGATTCCTATCAGCCAAACGGGAGATTTCCCATCATGTTTTTTGTGCCGTCCAGTGCCGTGATAACGATTGGCAGATCAGTTTGTTGCTCAGAACAGTCTGTTGGTCAGTCTCTGGCCAGCTCTTGAACACTGCTCACTGTGTGGCCTTTGTTTACAAATTATTCTCAGTCAAACTCAATGAGCTTGCAGTGATGCATTTTGACCTGCAATTGAACAATTTAATTTGAGTTTGAGATTCCAAACTCATGAGCTTGTGGCATGATGAATGCCATTCATCTCTTTGGACGATATTTGACATGATTGCAGATATTGGTTTGGAAAATTGATAAAATGTCATCCCAGATCGTCATCCCACGTCATCCAAAATTCATATCTCTCTAATTGAAAAACATGTCAAAACATAGTTAATCACAGCATGGATTAAAGAAAATGCTTCCTTGCACCAAATTCTTGGTGAATGTGATATTTGTTAGGGTGGACGAAAATCTGCCTGTCACTATCAAATGTGTTTTGAATCCATAGGGAGTTCTGGTTTTGGCAGCGTGCGAATGTTTTAATGTAATTCACGGAGTTACACAAACATTTTGTGGTTTTAAACTAAATGAAAGAAAGAAGAAACTCGGTCCATCGAGATTTATTGACTATTTGAGTCTGACAAATGTATGATCTGTGGGTTGCTTATACTGTAGGGTCATTTTTAACTTTTCTTCCAGACTGAAAATGCACTCCTCACTAAAATATAAAGATGTTAGCTGCTAAAGCTGTGATCTTATTGGTGACAAAGCCACACTGTGGAAAACATATTATAGGTCCCAGTCGGTATAAAATTGACGTAAACCAGATGCTATTGTTGAGTCGCATCATAAAATTATGAGCAAACTTTCTAACGCGAAAGTTTTAAGCTAAACATATTATTTTACTCTTAAGAAAAAAAGAGAAGTTGTAATTTTAAGACTCTCCTGATTTTTGTATGCCTCTCTTGTCCTTGTCTGTACACCGCACCATGCTTCCTCTCTCCCAAATGTTTGTGTTCTAACGAATGAATCTTACACGAGCTCCAAGCACTTAAAAGCTTGTCACGTGTTCCCGCCGCCTCCCATGGGAACACGTCAAAGGCGGTTACGAGTGACTCAGTCCAATTCCCCTGTCTTGTCAAAGTCAATGTCCTCTCATTGGGCAGAACATCCAAAATAACCATCGCAATATTTGTAAACTTCTCTTAGATAAGGATCAACACCAAGCATTTTTGAAAAATGCTGATTGGTTGATTTTAAATATCAGCCTTTGGTTTACATCAATTCCAATTGTAAATAAAATTGTCTTTGATCATTAGCATTTTTCTAGCATTTCTCAACTCACACATTCTGCAGATCATTTGCTTCAATGATTTATCATCAAAATGTTACTCTAAATAAATAATTATTGTGTGTTAAGTGTGTGTTGCATGTGTGCATGTTGTATTCTCTAAAAACGTGCTTTGGAAACATGAAACCAGTGCATTTATACACAACCGGTTAGTCATTCAAGCAGACCGCAAACTAGTAGTTTTGCCCATCCCTGTTGTCCCTCCTGACAGACTAATACAAACCTGTGCACCTTAAAGTTGCTTAGATGCAAGCCAACCTAATTGGAACTAATGATTTCAGTTGCATTTTGCCATTTTTGTGTGCAGTGTCCATCTAATGGTCAGTGAACAGACTGTAGACGGTATCCTTAAACTAAGACTAAGACTAGATACCTGGTAAGGTGGGAATCACATGATAAAACTGGATTGTAAAAGAAACACTTCAACAGTTGACACTGCTAAAAGTTCAGATTGTAGATCTGATTAGCAAACTGACAGATCATATTTTTATGTTATTGATTGACAAATGAAGACAAGACTTCACAGGACTGTTTACCTAAACTTGAACTTCTTAGGACTTCTCAGGACAGTATGTTCATGCTCTAATAATCTTATTTAGTTATCTGCCTTCATGCTTTGATGGCCACTTGCTATGTAGAGGCCTGGTCTAGATGAGGTCGTTTAGAAAGCACATCGTCTTACATCCAGCTCTGCTGTTTAATGTTTATTGTAATACAATTAATTGTGTTTCCATGTAAACGTGCAATAGACGGACGTCTTTTATCTTTGCAACTTGTCTTGCGCTTTTTTTTAAGCATCTCACGCCATTAGCGCTGGCTATTACGTTGAGATGAGTTTTAAAAATGTGTTGTGACTCCGTCCTGCGTGTATGGCTCCACTCATTGCTGTTACATCAGGAACTTTGTCAGCTTGGCTAGCATAAAGGTCAAAAACCTGTGCAGTCCTTTGAGTGTCGTGTGCCTCTTGTCTTGTGCCTTTGCGCAGCGGCCGAGTTTAAAAAGCGCTTCATTTTTGATCTACCTCAGAAACCACCTGATCGTAAACTAAAGCAGGGTCTTTTGCTGTAAGAGGTGCGGCACGGCTGTCTTTTGTTGCTTTTGTTATGACAGTCTTTTTACAGCTGACCAACAATTTCAAGGTAAATTTCAAGAGATGTTACATCATATTGTAAACAGAGCCTTGCTTTTCTTAACACAGATTTCGTAAACCACAAATATGCTTTGAAGGACGCAGAACAAATACAACGTTTTTAAAGCATTTCAGACAATGGATTCATCATCTGGCAAATCTTTACTGCAGATGTACGCTAATTTAATTTCACTCAAATTTTCCTTTGCGAGGTTTTCACACGTGGAATTATGTACAATCCACCTAACTAAATAAAGTAAAATCAACTAAATAAATAATACTTTTTAGTTTCACTCATTTTAAAGGTACTGTATAAAATATTTGACAATTTATTTAATCACTACACTGACATTAGCACAGCTTTGTTCACTGAATGAACAAAAACTTTAAAACAACTCCTTTTAAATGTCTGAACAGATGGAATTTAGTTGTCTTCTGTAAATATCAGTTGAGTAAGCTCATGTTAATAAAATAAACTGAACAAGCAGCAAAAATACTGTTTTACAGTGCATCATACAGTCAAACCACAATTTATTCAGACACTTTTAACATTTCTCATATGATCGCAGTTTATTCACTGTAATTTAGAAAATGGTAATTCAATATGACAAGAACTCGAGTTAAACTGTGTCAGAACAAATTCATCTTTATAATGTCAGATAACTTTGATAGAAAAGTATGTAACAGATTACAATCAGCTGTTTGCATGATAATATTTACACAACTATCAATACTTTATTGATCAATTATAAAGCAATGCTTAATTTTGATCAGTCTGTGGTGTAAAAAGGTCACATTAGCAATTAAAGAAAAAAACACTTAAGTTTACTTCCAGAACAAAAGTGTACAGATAATTTACTCACCGCCTTGTCATCCAAGATGTTCATGTATTTCTTTCTTCAGTCGAAAAGAAATTGATTCTTGAGGAAAACATTCCAGAATTTTTCTCCAAATAGTGGACTTCAATGGTGCCCCTGAGGGATCAGGAAGGGTCTCCGAGCCGGGACTTGAAAAAGGGAGGCTATCGGTTTTTGAAGTTAACGGGGGGAGATTGTCGGTTCACAACAATAAAATAAAAGTCTATCTACCGGCACCTTCTACATTTTTTCTTGTTGTTATGGAAATGTCAGTTCTGGCTACTGGCTTTCCATATGTCAGCTGTCAAAAAGGCACTTGATGTAGGGCGTTTCTTTCAGAAAAGTAGAACTTTTTTCAACTTGAAAAGACGCTCTGAGCTGCAGAAAAAGATGCCGGCGGTGGCGTTTAAAAAAGCACTCAGGACTTTTTTAAAAACACGGTTTAATCTATAGGATTATAATGTAAAACAAGCGCTCGAAGTTTCAAAAAAGACGCCAAGTGTGAACATAGCCAAAATGGCTCTAAACGATCCCAGCCGAGGAAAAAGGGTCTTATCTAGCGAAACGATCAGTCATTTTCTAAACAAATTGACAATTTACATACTTTTTAACCTCAAATGCTCGTCTTGTCTCGTCTCTGCAATGCGCAGAGTAATCTGGATCAATACAGTTATATGTCTGTCTCGTTTTTTTTCTTCAACGTCAAAATTGTCCTACATCGCTGTTTTAGGCATTTAATATTCTTTGCATGTTCACTTGCACTAAACACTGGGTCGGTACTTCTGCACCGATGTAGGACGATTTTGAAGTTGGGGAAAAAATGAGATGGGAGTTTTTTGACATACCCTAACTGTATTGACCATACTGAACTGGGAAAAAAAACAGTTCATGCAGATAGAGGCAAGACGAGCATTTGAGGTTAAAAAAGGAAAATTCATTGTCAATTTCTTTCGAAATGACCGATTGTTTTGCTAGGATCGTTTAGAGCCATTTGAAGCTGCATTCAAACTGCATTTTGGAAGTTCAAACTTGGGGGCCCCATTGAACTTCACTATATGGAGATATTTCCTGAAATTTTTTCCTCAAGAAACATAATTTCTTACCGACTGAAGAAAGAAAGATACAGACGTCTTGGATGACAAGGGGGTGAGTACGTTATCTGTAAATTTTTCCCTCCTTTAAGCAAAACATGGTCAGGTCAAAGTGACTGAATAATTTTTTACTGGTAGTCCACTGTATGAAGAATTTTTGGGTATGAAATGTCACAGTTTGCTTTATTTTGCCATCTTCACTTACATAAATGAACTATAGTGTCCTGCACCCACTAGTAACAAAAAAACAAAAATATCAAAAATTATATCTGGTGTCTGAATAATTTTTGGTTTGTCTGTAGATTAGACATAAACATATATTTTATTTTATTCAATAATACCATTCATTTTGACGGAGGAACAGTTTAAGTGAAATTCCATGCTGGTTCAAGCTGGTTTTTAGTTCTAAATTCACACAGAATTAAGCTGCGGCTGGAGTTAATTTAGCATTTTCAAAGCTGATGAACAGAAACCAAGTCAAATGTCAAAGTGAAATGATCCAAAATATTTGCGATTGTAAAATCCAATTCCAAAACAACCGATTTCAGAAGTATTCACAGGGCAACGAAATCACTGATGCAGCCATTTGCTTTTAGAAGTCATAAATAGTTCACTTGTGTGTACTCAAGAGGTTTCAATTGATTGTAGTATAAATACACATCTATCTGGAAGGTCCAACTTCTGGTGAGTCAGTGTTATGGCAGAACTTACACCATATCCCTTGGAGTACAGTTAAATCAATAATTAACAAATGGAAAGAGCATGTTCACAGCTGAAAATCCACCTAGTGCAAGCTGTCCTCAAAAAACGGGACGGTGGAGGCCACCAAGACCACAATGAAGCGGGTACACGACTGGAGAGAATGAGCATGCAGCAGTGTTGCCCATGCAGGTCACCCGTCGTAAGTTTATGGCGAGGCAGCAAAGAGAAAGCCACTGTTGTCATACGAGATCTCGCCTACAGTTTTCCAGAAGGCATGTGGCGGACTCTGAAGCCATCTGGAAGAGGGTTTTATGATCCAATGAGACCACAATTGAGCTTTTTGGCCATCAAAGCAAATGCCATGTTTGGCGTAAGTTAAACACTGTGCCTCGTCAGAGAAAAACTATTCCCGCTGTGGATCCTGGTGGTGGCAGCATGATGCCGTGGGGATGCCTGCAGGCCAGTGAGGGTGAAGCGAATGCAGAAAAAGTTGGATGAAAACCTGACGGAGTCTGCAAGACACCTGTGACTTAGGAGAAAATTTGTTTTCCAGCAAGTCAATGACTCCAAGCCCATGACTTAAAAACAACGATAATGTCCTTCAGTGGCCAAGTCAGATCTCAATCCAATTGAGAATTTGTGGGTGGACTTGAAAAAGGCTGTTAACTCTCAATCTCCATGCAACCTGCCTGAGTTGGAGCAGTTCTGAAAAGATGAATGGGGACTGCAGTGGCCAGATGTGCAAGGCTGATAGAGACCTACAAACTCAAGGCTGGAACCGCTGCCAAAGGAGTGTCTACTAAATGCTGACTTGAAGGGGGAAATATGTGTAAACAGATATGTAAACAGATGTTTTGTGTTTGACAGTAATGGAGTTTGAATTGTAGAAAAGAGTTTTGACTTGAAAGAATATTTTTCTGTTGATCATTGCCAATCCTCTGGAGAAAGAAATCAGAACTTCAAACTGTAAAGGAGGTCAGTGCTGTTTATAGGCACTGTACAAAAGCATGACATAATTACAATATGTGACCCCGGACAACAAGAACAGTCTTAAGTAGTACAGGTATATTTGTAGCAATAGCCAAAAATACATTGCGTGGGTCAAAATGATTGATTTTTTTCTATGCCAAAAATCATTAGAATATTAAGTAAAGATCATGTTCCATGAAGATATTTTGTAAATTTCGTACCACAATTTTTGATGAGTAATATGCATTGCTAAGAACTTAATTTGGACAAATTTAAAAGTGATTTTCTCAATTTTTTTCTCTTTTTTTCAGATTCCAGATTTTTAAATAGTTGTAACTCGACCAAATATTGTCCTGTTCTTCTAATTTATTCAGCTTTCAGATGATGTATAAATCTTAATTTTAGAAATCTGACCCTTATGGTTTTGTGGTCCTGGTCACATATGCTTTCTTAAAACTAAGGCCGACAAATTAATATGTGAAATTTGTTAATGATATCAAAAATAATGTTAAATAAATATGAAGCTCGTGGCGTTAGACACTAAAAAACAGTAAAATGACAAAGACTTTCATATAATTTACAGTAAAATCAGTGAAATATTATTAAAATTGAAATAAACTGATTTTAATTGAATATGTTTTAAGATGTAAATTATTTCTGTGATGCAAAGCTGTATTTTCAGCATCATTACTCCAGTCTTTAGTGTCACATGGTCCTTCAGAAATCATTCTAATATGCTGATTTGCTGCTTAAGATGCAAATAGTCTATTTTTATAAAAATCTTATTTTTTTTGTTATTTCTATTTTTTTTCAGGATTCATTGAAGTATAAAACGTTCCAGAGAATAGTGTTTGTAACATTATAAATGTCTTAAATATCACTTTTGATCAATTTAGTGTGTTTTGCTGGATAAAAGTATACATTTCTTTTTAAAAATTTGAACTGTTTCCAAGCTTTTGAACAGCACAAGCTTTTTTTTTTTTTAGATGAATTACGAGCGTAGTTGATTGACAGCCCTACTTTACACCTCTTTGTAGGTGAAAGTGGACCATCGTGAGTCTGCCGTCATCTGTTCTTTTCAGTGTACTGCACATTCATTTCGGTGAAACTCCAGGAGCGCCTCCCAGAAAGATCTGCCTCAAAGAGAGTTTTCCCCTGTATCTGGGTCAGTCTCCTGTCCTGAGCTCACCTCCACAGCTCGCTGTGCATTTGCATTCTCAAACAGACCTACCCGCCTTTGCCAGAATCCAGCACACAATGTATGTGAGCGCAAATGTGTCAGCGAGTTCTGGATTTAATGTGATTTTCATTAGCGTTTGACCTGTTGCTGACAAACCAGTGGTTCAGAATGGCTTACAGAAAGCTTCAAGTGGCCTTTTCATGACATCTTGAACTTTCGGGATAATGTATGTGGTAAACATATTGTAACGTTCAGACCTCAAAACATCCTTCCCAGTCCAAAAAGAGAATCCAAGTTGAAAATACAACCCGTTCTGAACTTTGTGAGACAAATGAATCCAATGAATCAAAATATGAGCGTACGCATTTATATATATGACGTCTGTTTGGGGGTCAGAAACTTGGCTGACCTAGTCTTAGTGAGGTAATGAGAGGAAAACAGCGCTTAAATGCCAGAAGAACTAACAAGAGTAATGAGGTAAAGGCTACCAAACCGGTGTAGTGTCTTCCATTCTGTGTCTTTCTGAAAGATAGCAATGCTGGAAATAATGTTAGGACGTTTCTTAGGTGCAGGAGCGAAGAAAAAAAAAAAAAAAACAGATCAGAGAAAGGCTTCCAAATCTCATGGTATGATTGTGTTTGCTACATAACTAACATTTAGGCCTCAGGGAAAAGAATTATATGAAAAAAAAATTAAAAAGTACAGTCTGACCCCTTAATATCTTATGTCTTGATGTGATATTTAGCCACAGTGTGACCCAAACCAAGCTGTCATCTGTGCAAAAGAAGAGAAATGCAATCTGACATCAAATCAAAACATCAAACATCAAGTGTTGCATATGTATTTGTTCACAGAAGTATCGATATCACAAGCCTTAGGTGTCCTCAGTAAGCAGGTGGTAAGACTTCTCGTCTAGGCTGTTACACAATACGTCTCGGGCGATTACGACGCGAGTGAAGTAATTTTGTTTGAATATTAGATTTTCGATTGCTTTCGTCTGTCCTTTGTTTGAAGCAGCATGCTGTGGCTTGTCACACAATGTATTTTGAAATGCAACATTGTGGCATTTCTACAGAAAGAGGCTGTTTACATGCTAATAAAAGAGTAATTGTGAAGGGAAGAACATCTGAGAACTGTCTGTACTGTGGCCTGCTAGTCAGATGATAGTACATGCTTCCTTTTCAAACATTCAGAAAGATGTTGTGTAGGAATTATTTACAGAATTCTATGGCTCATTAGACTTTTGTTCCCTTATGAATTGCTTGAAATCCACCTTTGAATGGAATGGAACGTTTTGTTCAATTTTGTCAGAACTTTTTGTGCTTTATTAGCATGTATAATTCCCTGTAGCGATGGGATAACATGTTGAGGCTGTCAAGATAAATTTGTCATATGAAATATGCAGCATTCACTCTGCATTAATGGAAACCGAGGCTGTTTGCAATGTTAGCACAGCTGAAATAAGACTGTTAGAGCATGCATTTGGTTACCTTGTCCAATTAAGGTTGTATTTAGCATAATTAAATAAATGGATTTTAACTTTTTATTGTGTCTATTGACTTTTAACTTTCCTAGAGTAGAGTGCAAACAGGAAAATAAAAGAAAAGCAAGGGAAATGGGATCAGATCATATCACAGACCAGATTGAAATTGCGTACCTAAAACCAGCTGACGATTCAGTGATGTTTCGGAGACTAGACCATGGTTTATATAACAGAAATATTGGTGTTAAGGATTTCTACAGGCATTCAGCATGATATAATCAATATGGTACTGATAATGGGAATGTGCATAGCTTTACCGCAGAAGCAATCATTGGAAAAAGAAAATATAAAGGAAAAAAGAAAAAGACATTTATAATGATGTGTTATTTTTAAAAAAAGAAGTGAACAGTCAAATTACTGTACACCATGTAAACACAGACAGTGTCAACTTACCATCTGGCCTGAAAACCAGTTCTGTTTGCCCGAAAGCGTTTTTTCAATCTCCAGACTGCTTTCTTGCGTTAGTGAGCTTTTAGTCATTGTTGATGATTTCTTTTTTCAGAAGAAAAGACTTTTACACATGTATTAAAATAGCAACAGCAACTAACAAGTAAAAAACTTGAATTCTTTCTTTCTTTCTTGTTCTTTGTTATTGTTTTTGCCTGTGTAAGGTTATATAATGTTAGATTGTTATGGCTGGTTGCAGAGCATTGTTTGTTTTTGGTTTTGTTTCACTTGACTTTGTTGCTTTTTTATTATCATTTTGCCTGTACAAGGTGCTAGAGTGTTGTGGGTAGTTGCAGAGTGTGCAAAATATTATCATTAAATAATGGTCATTAATTGCTTATTCATTCATTCATTCATTCATTTATTTATTCATTCATTGGTTGGTTGGTTTCAGCTTTATTTCAATTTTTTATTTATTTATTTATTTTTTTTACTTAGTTTCGTATTTTGTTTTTTTTTCGTGTTTTTTTGTTTGTTTGTTTTGCTCCCACAGCTCCCGCACTACTCTCCAATCCATTGGAAATTAATGACTTCCGGTCTGTCACGTGTTGTTTGTCGTTGATAGTGGAATACCAGCTTAAAACGCAGTGGAAACTCCAGTATGACGAGGCTTTCGTTTTAAAATGCACCAGTGTAAATGTAGCCTTGCATCTAAGTGTGCTGGGACGCATTCACACAGCCTCACGTGTGAGCCACATCTCTGAGTGTAACCGTTGTAAACAGTGTGTTCGACTTGACGCGGACCGACTGTGCAAACCAATCTGTGTATTACAGTATCACGAGAGCTTATAAAGAGCAGTATCTCTGTATGCTTTCGAATCGCTTTTACGATTGTCAAACACTGATCGATCTGCTCTGCACCATTTCTAGTTGAACACACCTAGTGCTGCAGGATTATTGGCTCACTGACATTGATGAGATTAACCCCATAGGTATCGAAATTTGGTACCGAACGACGAGACGTTTTTCGATACTCGATGGTATCGAGGCATTTTGGTCGGTGCCTGAAAAGTGTTGAACTCGATACCAAGCCCTAAGTATTTTGAAGACTGTTGGTAACAAAGCTGTTTTGGTTACCATGACTTTCATTATATGAACAAAAAATACTGAGATGTTTCTCAAATTATCTTCTTTTATGTTCCATAGTTTATATTAGGCTATTTGTAATGTGTACTTGATGCTTTCTCATTTAACACAATGATAGCTTTAAAAAAATTTTTGTATTTTCACAGTCAAATTTATTTTGCAAATAATTAATTAATCGACACATCATGTAATTAATTAGATTAAAAATTTAAATAAACTTGCAGCCCTAATTTTTATGTCACATTTGCTTTTGTTCATACTATCGGGTAGGTTTAGGTATAGTGCAGATGGTGCATTATTTTAAAACATCACAGAGCATTGGGGTAGAGGGCTGCATTGGATTTGGGCTCCCGCGGGACCCAATGCAAATCTCGCGGGAGCGGGCGACCCGTGGGGAACGGTGGGATTTGGCGTGTAAATGCCGGACCGGGAAACACCAAGCCAACATCAAATAACTAGCAGCTACGAAAACCGATGGTGTTGTCGCCTCGCGTCGGCAGCATCTGGATAAAAAGCTGTGCTTAAACACACCGCACAGACTACAGCCGACTGCAAACTAACATGTGCGTTCTTTGTGAATAGATTTAGCGTTAGCTGTCTATATCAACAGCTTTTAATAGTATATAATCATCATTCAAAATGAGAAACCGAAACCGAAATGGGAGATAAATGCAGATATATGAAATGTGAACAATCCAGCGCTTGCTTACCATTTTGAATATCAGTTGTGTTGATCACTTTCTTCATTTTAAGCACTCGTGTTGTTGTGATAATATTCGCATAATGGAATGCTTGGGTAAGATCTCTAACATTAGAGTAGTCTTTTGTTTGTGCCGCCTTCATTTACTTACTCCTTTTCTTCACATTTGCTTTAATTCTCCAGAGAGCACATTCAGTGTATGTTCTTGGAAGAAAGACGCACTGGTCTGGGATTTGTTTGTTAATTAGGCTACGGTGTTTTTTAAATTATTTAATTAGTTAGCGAGTAAGTATTATTTATTTTCTTTTTTGCAACAGCCAGTTAAGCAAGCTATTGCGAATGTGAAATCTGAGATTTTTTTGAGACATTCTAATTGTATTTTTTTCGTTTTGTATTTAATTTGTTTAAATTAATTAATTATGTAGCCTGTTTAAGTTCTGTGTGTTTGTTTATTTAATAAGTAAAAGTTATTTCATATTGTGCTTTGGGTTATTTACTTAAACTGTTTGTTAAAGATAAACTTTGTTTAGTTGCCTGTGTATCATGCAGTAGGCTAGCCTATGTTTAAAAACTGAGTTGCTGCTAGTTGTGGTTTTGTTTTAAAGGTTAAGGTTTTATAAAGCTAAACAATGTTTTTGTCAAGTGTGGTGCTTTGGTTTAGCATTACTTAATCTTATTTAAACTCGATCATGTTTAAAGCCTGTTATTCTAGACGTTAACTTGAACGAATACTTAGTCTATTTGTGTGCATTTTTCACAAGCTCTGAGAGAAAGTCTGCGGGAGTGGGCAGGTGCAGGTTTAAGAAAATAATCCTGCGCAGGGCTCTACATTGGGGTTATAGCGCACCTCAATAGACATGTCAAGTCAGAACTGTGGTGACATGTACAAAACCAACGTCACAGAAAATGTACCATGTGCATGTTCATCTGTGCCGGGGGATAAAAATAAGCAAACACTCTTTTAGTGCCTATTAGTGGACGTTTTTGTTGGAAACTGCAGTGATATGTACTTATTGGTACGTATGTCGCGCCTCACGAAAACGTTCCCACAGGTATGTTTTCATCATTAGACCAGGTTGGTAATCTCGTAGCTTCATGAAATTACGGTTGAACCACTGATGTCACATGGACTATTTAACGATGTCCTTACTACCTTTCTGGACCTTAAACGTGTCAGTTGCCTTGCTGTCTATGCAGGGTTAGAAAACTCTTGGATTTTGTTAAAAATATGTTAATTTGTGTTTCAAAGATGAACAAATGTCTTACGGGTTTGGAGTAACTGATGACAGAATTTTCATTTTTGGGTAAACTATCCCTTTAAAGTGTTCCGTTTAGTTGGTAGGACATTGTGTTTTGAATGTTTTTTAGCAAATTGTTGTGTTCTACTAGGATGTTTTAGATTTTTGCCTACTGGCTCAAGTCAAAAAAAGCCCACCTGTACGGTTCTGCCTCATAACAAATGTCCTGAGTACGGGTTTGAGAAACGTTATGATACAATAATGAAGCGTCAGTTGATCGCATCAGAAAATTACATCCCAAAAGGCTTAATTCTCTCTTCCAACATCATAAAGCGTGCTTTACTGCTCACTCTGCTTATAATGCACTCTGTTGTGCGCCAAAGCCCTGCCTTTACTCTTGGGTCAAGTTATGAAGTACGCCATATTTAACTTTGTACTGTCTCGTAATGTCGGCATAAATAATATTGTTTCCTTCTAAATGAGTCACAGCGGCTTCTCTCCATTAAATATGAACAGGATTGGACTAGTGCCTTTTTAAACTCTTCTCATTCCAATAATATTAATATTTTGCTGGATTACACTAGGTAGCCTTGTTTAAACTACAACAAAAACGTAGCATTAGAAGTCGACATACCAAAGCTTTGGGGTTTGGAGTCAGGGTTTATATGAAGAAAAACTAAACACTGTTTTGGGCCATATCCTTTGTATTTTAGACATTTCAGTGTGGCCTGTGTAAAATAAGGCGCTGAGCCACTATCAGCCTTTAGTTCTGAGATTGTCACAGGTGATGTGGAACGCCGGCCGTGATTTTGCCAAGTAGGGCAAAGTAGGTTTCTAGACCAGCATCAGTGTTGGTTTTTGAACCACATCTCTGTCGACCAATCAGATCAGTCGGGTTTCAGGGTCAGTTAATGGATAGGATGGGGGTTAGGAATAGGTTAGAACTGTGTTTGACAGTTGCGTTGTTCCAGGACCAACAAAAGATACGTCCTACTTGGCAAAATCTCTGTCACGGGTGCAGAGAAGACAATCTCAGCATGTAATTGGAGATTTCAAAGGAACTTTCTTTGAAGTAAATCAAGGCTGCACAGATAGTCACTTACTGCTGAAGAGGGCTGTTCTCTTTTTCCACATAAACACAGGGTAGGAACAGAAACAGAAATGTCATGGACGTTCACGTATAAGTCCATAATGATTCTATAATTCTATATAATAATTAAGTTGAATGGTTATTCTTGGTTTACAAAAAAGTGTCAGCTGTGGCAGAAATCACACTCCTGTCTCTAAATCTAGTGTCTGTTTCTGTGGGTCATTTGTTTAAAACTGGATTCAGTCCTGATTTATCCACCCTCTTGCCATTTGCAATCTCTTTTTTCGGTGGATCACTAAAAGGGTTATTATTAAAATGTCAAAAAATTAGGGGGATCACGAGCTGTCAAAATCTTTTGCAGTAAATTTACCTTTGGTCATGTCTTATTTCATCTACAACACTATAATTATGATTCATGTCTGAATATGATTCATCAGATTTAATTATTATAGAGTTATGCAATGAGTGATTATATATAATTTTTATATTATTGAAAAATAATAATTCATTAAATTGACAAGTGTAAGTGTGGGTGTAATTTTATTCTATAATTTAGTACTGTTTATTATACCGTTTTTTGTATGAATAAGATAAAACAGCAATGAAAGATGTTTACATATAATCCACAAGAGAAAATAATAGCTAAATTTATAAAAATGACCCTGTTCAAAAGTTTACATATGTTTGATTCTTAATGCAGTATGTTGTTACCTAAATGATCCACATATTTCATTTATTTATTTTTTGACAGTTGAGTGCTGGACAGTTTAGCTGCCTGCTATTCTTGGGAAAAATCCTCCAGGTCCCACAAATTCTCCAGCATCTTTTGCATGCTTTAGCCCTTTCCAGCAGTGACTGTATGATTTTGAAATACATCTTTTCACACTGATAACTGAAAGACTCATACGCAGCGATTACATAAGTTCAAACATTCACTGATGCTCTAGAAGGAAACACAGTGCATTAAGAGACGAAAGCTTAAATTGCACATTTTTTTTTTCCTTCTGGGAAACATATATCTTCTGTAGCCTCTGAAGGGCAGTACTAAATGAAAAATATGATGTTTAAACAAGATACAAATTTATACATCTTCATCCTGTTCAGATGTTTTCACCCCCGGCTCTTAAATATCAGTTTGTTTGTTAAATTATTTTTATATGACCAAGTTGTTCTTCACTAGTTTAACTACATTATACTTATTGTGTTGTCATGTTTGTTGTCATGAGTGCTTAAAGGGATAGTCCACCCAAAAATGAAAATGACTTCATGATTTACTCACCATCAAGTCATCCTAGGTGTGTGTGACTTTCTACCTTCAGACAAATACATTTGAAGTTATATTTAAAAATGTCCTGGCTCCTCCAAGCTTTGTAATGGCAGTGAATGGCTGTGGAGATTTTGAAGCCCAAAAAAGTGCATCCGTCAATCATAAAAAAATGTTCCACACAACTCCAGGGAGTTAATAAAGGCCTTCTGAAGTGAATCGATGTGTTTGTGTAAGAAAAATGGCAGCAGCTCTTTGCACCAAGTGTAAATAGCGACAGAGGCTATTTACACTGAGTGCAAATAGCAATAGATGCTATTTACACTGTGTAAATAGCAATTAGATGATATTTACACTAAGTGAAAATAGCATATTTTCTTAGCAGTAGATGCTATTTAAACTAAGTGGAAATAGCTTTAGATTCTTATTGAGTGTAAATTATAAGGCAGCGCAGCTATTTGCAAGTAGCGATAGATGTTATTTACACTAAGTGAAAACAGTATATTTTATTTTTTCTTATTTTATTATTATTATTTTTTTTTTAAGATTTATTTTTGGTGTTTTTATGCCTTTATTTGGATAGGACAGTGTAGTTGGACAGGAAGCGAAGTGGGAGAGAGAGAAGGGGGTGGGATCAGGAAAGGTCCACGAGCCGGGATTCGAACTGGGGTTGCACGCAGCACAATCGCGCTACATGTCAACGCACTAACCACGAGGCTATTGGCGCCAACAAAACAACATATTTTCTTAGCGATATATACTATTTACCCTAAGTGAAAATATCATCTTTTCTTAGCAATAGATGCTTTTTACACTAAGTGAAAATAGCAATAGATGCTATTTACACAAGTGCAAATAGCAATGGATTCTATTTGCACTAAGTCAAAATAGCAGTGCAAATAGCTATAGATTCTTATAGAGTGTAAATTACAAGGCAGCGGCTATTTGCACGAAGTGCAAATAGCGACAGAGGCTATTTACACTAAGTGCAAATAGCAATAGATGCTGTTTACACTGTGTAAATAGCAATTAGATGATATTTACACTAAGTGAAAATAGCGTATTTTCTTAGCAGTAGATGCTATTTAAAGTAAGTGGAAATAGCTTTAGATTCTTATTGAGTGTAAATTATAAGGCAGCGGCTATTTGCAAGTAGCGATAGATGTTATTTACACTAGATAGATGCTGTTTACGCAAGGGCAAATAGCAATGGATTCTATTTGCACCAAGTCAACATAGCAGTGCAAGTAGCTATAGATTCTTATAGAGTGTAAATTATAAGGCAGCGGCTATTTGCGCTAAGTGGAAGTAGCTATAGAGACTGTTTACACTAAGTGCAAATAGCAATAGATGCTATTTACACTGTGTAAATAGCAATTAGATGCTAATTACACTAAGTGAAGATGTCATATTTTCCTAGCGATAGATGCAAGTGCAAATAGTCATAGATTCTATTTACACTATGTAAAAATAGCAGGATTTTCTGCTATTCGTTATACTTACTGCAAATAGTTTCAATTGTCTGTACCTCAGTATTGTTGTGCATTTTAAAACTTTATGCAATAATGCATTGAGTGTAAATTAAAATTTTAATTAAAACAATTAAATGGATGACAATATATGTCCTCCTTACACCTACCCTAACTGTATCTGATATTTTATTTTCAACTTTTTTATTATTTCTTTTATTTTTATTGAAGATAAATGCCTTTCCAATGTGATGAGATTAGAAAAGGAAGGAAAAGTTTGTCAGAAGGTGGATTCGAACCCTGGTCAATCACGTCAAAAGTGACTACAGCACGTGTTTTAGTGTTGACTCGCCCAATCACACGCTTATGGGCAGAGTTAGTGTAAATAGCCTCTGCCAACTAGGCGGGCTACTGCACTTAGTGTAAATAGACACTCCGAAGTAAAAAATCCATATTTAAAACTTTATGAAACGTACACTATAGTTTCCACTCTGATGTTCCAGTGGATGATGTAGGACATAGGTGTAGCATTATGTTGAAATCCTTGGATATTTTTCTTTACAAATCCTTGTTTTGTACTTATAATTTGTGACCGGTGTTTTATTTTTCCAGTGTTTTACCGCATTTGCTTACGTCCTACATCATCCTCTGAAACACGAACATGCGTACGACAGTTAGAAGCTAGAGATTACAGTTTATAAAGTTTTAAATATGGATATTTTTCTTACAAAAACGCATCAGTTTGTTTCAGAAGGCCTTTATGAATCCTTAGGAGCCATGTGAAGTACTTTTTATGATTGATGGATGCAGTTTATTGGACTTCAAAATCTCAACAGCCATTCACCTCCATTATAAAGCTTGGAAGAGCCAAGACATTTTTAAATATAACTTCAAATGTATTTGTCTGAAGGTAGAAAGTCATACACATCTAGGATGACTTGATGGTGAGTGAATCATGAAGTCATTTTCATTTTGGGGTAAACATTTAAAGCATAGAAAAAGGTCAAACTGCTTATTTTAGTTACCGCTTGGCCTTCCGAATCCATGTTCGTAACTCTTAACTCGTAATTGTTTTTTGTTACGCCGCCACTTTCTTCCCTTCCCCAGTTTCTACCAATCTCCCTGTCTATCTCAGGTTGACTTTTATCACACTTTCCTATCCCAGTCTGCCTTTCTCTTTGCCAACCACATGGCTGAATAGAAGCCCACCTGTGTAAACATTAGGTAGATCCTGTCTCTGCTACAGCCTCTTGGACACATTCAGCCATTTTTGTTTTCTTGGGCACGGTGACTTGAGGAAGTTCAGCTTGACGGAGGGGTTTCCCTCCCTTTCCCCGGAGCAACATTTGTTTTGTACTTTTTCTACTTTCAAATTTACTTGCCTCGTCGCTTCTGGTTACTTTGTAGTCTTTATGGTCATTGTATACCCTAAACGCTGACAGTCATTGGGCACGCGTATGATTTATCTCAAAAATTTTCTGAGTGCTGATTTAGCAGTAGTTTTATAGTCAAATTCCACTTTATGTTGGAGCCAGATTGGCTCAAGCCTACATCTATAGAAGTGCATATGTGGGTCCTTTCATCACAAATCTCATCAATAAATGATGGATCCCTTCTTGAGTTTAGAAGCCGTTCTGAAATTGGCTGATGATGAGAGACCGTGAATTCCTTTAATACCTGTAAAGTTGGATGCAAGTCCAACTCATGCCTTGCCGACAAGTGCATCGTCAAATCACACGTGCCCTAACCGATCCCCCAAAGCTAGAGGGGTTTCCTTTCCATCATTTGGGTCAGTCTCGAACTGTCTTCAAGTATGCAACGATATCAAATGTTGTTTAGACAGTCATTAATCAAAAGCAGAGCTTCCTTATTCAACACACCTTAACCCATTTCCCTCAGCGTGCTGCTGTTACACTGATGCCTCCGCCGACAGCTGTCTTCCAGTCGTCTGTAAAGTCCGAGCCTCGTGCCAAGACACACATTCTGTTGCTGGCTCAGACGAAATCATCTCGGTTCCTCCTTTGGTAGTGAGAGGTGAGAAGCTGTGAAGCACTTGATCAGGGCTGACACTGGAGTTCCCGGTCGTTCCTCACTCCCATCTGAGCGCAGCTAAGGTCAACAAAGGCTGTTTGTAATGACTTTGGGTTTAAAACGGAAGGACTGAGAAATGTGTGCGGTAAATTGGATGTTTCAACAGTATGGCCTAACCTCAGGCGCTTCTCTGGGGCTTTACTCCGACTAGGGCTGTATGTTGTCTGTAGGCCTTGGAGATGTAATAGGAAGTATCAGTTGCCGTCTTGGGAAACAGTGGCTGTCCGTCCAGAAAACTCAGCCAGAGCCATTTTAATGCAAACTCAAGCTTTATAGTTGAAAGACCTTGGAGGATTTTAATATATTTTATGTTCTTTAGAAACATGTATCAATCGCACTTGCTTTGAATTTCTAAAAAAAAAAAAAAAAAAAACTTCCACTTGCATTTTCCACTGGACTAATATGTAAATCTTCCTCACAGGGTTGGCATCGGTTCAGATGCTGCAATGGAAGAGCTTTCAGTATGTCTGTGCTTGGCTTTTTATTATTCCGGGCCGTTAGTCTTGTTGACATGACTAATGACACCAAACAAACATGTGTTCTCTATTTCTTAATGTTTTGCTCATAAGTCATGGAGAAGTTAAATGTATAAATGTATCCATCAGATGACGAATTTTATGTTGTACAGCAAATTAAAATATTTCTTTTATTGCTTTCACGGGTCAGTGACAACGATGATAAAAAGGACTTAAGCGTACCTGAAGTTTCTCCGAATTTTTTAAAAATGAAATAAATGAATTTCAATCAGTAAAAAAAAAAAAAAAAAAAAAAATGTAATTTAAATCTAATTAAAAGTTATGCTCTTGTCAACAAAAGCTTTGATTTATTGGCTTTAAAAATGTTAAGTGGTAGTCAAAGTATAAAAAGAAAGTTAAGGTTTTCTTTACACCTTACAATACATGTACATTTTAACACTGACCAAAAGCTGAACTCAAAGATCTAAGACTTTTTCTATGTACACAAAAGGCCTATTTCTCTCAAATATTGTTCACAAATCTGTCTAAATCTGTGTTAGTGAGCACTTCTCCTTTGCCGAGATAATCCATCCACCTCACAGGTGTGGCATATCAAGATGCTGGTTATACAGCATGATTATTGCACAGGTGTGCCTTAGGCTGGCCACAATAAAAGGCCACTCTAAAATGCGCAGTTTTACTGTATTGGGGGGTCCGAAAACCAGTCAGTATCCGGTGTGACCACCATTTGCCTTATGCAGTGCAACACATCTTCTTCGCATAGAGTTGATCAGGTTGTTGATTGTGGCCTGTGGAATGTTGGTCCACTCCTCTTCAATGGCTGTGCGAAGTTGCTGGATATTGGCAAAAACTGGAACACGCTGTCGTATACGCCGATCCAGAGCATCCCAAACATGCTCAATGGGTGACATGTCCGGTGAGTATGCTGGTCATGCAAGAACTGGGATGTTTTCAGCTTCCAGAAATTGTACAGATCTTTGCAACATGGGGTTCGTGCATTATCATGCTGCAACATGAGGTGATGGTCGTGGATGAATGGCACAACAATGGGCCTCAGGATCTTGTCACGGTATCTCTGTGCATTCAAAATGCCATCAATAAAATGCCCCTGAGTTCATTGTCCATAACATACGCCTGCCTATACCATAACCCCACCGCCACCATGGGCCACTCAATCCACAACGTTGACATCAGCAAACCACTCACCCACACAACGCCATACATGCTGTCTGCCATCTGCCCTGTACAGTGAAAACCGGGATTCATCCGTGTAAAGAGCACCTCCAAATGCTCCCATCGAATGTGAGCACTTGCCCACTCAAGTCAGTTACAACGATGAACTGCAGTCAGATTGAGACCCCGATGAGAACGACGAGCATGCAGATGAGCTTCCCAGAAATTCAGAAATTTGTTGGTTATGCAAACCGATTGTTGCAGCAGCTGTCCGGGTGGCTGGTCTCAGGCGATCTTGGAGGTGAAGATGCTGGATGTGGAGGTCCTGGGCTGGTGTGGTTACATGTGGTTTGCGGTTGTGAGGCCGGTTGGATGTACTGCCAAATTCTCTGAAACACCTTTGGAGACAGCTTATGGTAGAGAAATGAACATTCAATTCATGGGCAACAGCTCTGGTGGACATTCCTGCAGTCAGCATGCAAATTACACGCTCCCTCAAAACTTGCGACATCTGTGGCATTGTGCTGTGTGATAAAACTGCACATTTTAGAGTGGCCTTTTATTGTGGCCAGCCTAAGGCACGCCTGTGCAATAATCATGCTGTATAACCAGCATCTTGATATGCCACACCTGTGAGGTGGATGGATTATCTCGGCAAAGGAGAAGTGCTCACTAACACAGATTTAGACAGATTTGTGAACAATATTTGAGAGAAATAGGCCTTTTGTGTACATAGAAAAAGTCTTTAGATCTTTGAGTTCAGCTCATGAAAAATGGGGGTAAAGACAAAAGTGCTGCGTTTATAATTTTAAATTATACTTTCCTGTGTGATGGTTACATGATTAAATATTAATAGTATTTTATTCAATTTATTTATAAACCATTATGTTAAATTGCTTACTTTGCTTAAATTACAGCTTTTTAATTTTGAGTGCTTGTAGGACAGGATTGTATCAATATTTATTTATTTATTTATTTTACCAAACCAGACTTGATTTAAACCATTATTTTTTTTTTAATTATTTAAAATAAATGCAATTTAAAATAAATGGAAGCTTGTTTTCGCAATGGGATAAAAAAAAAAAAAGATAAATGCGACTTTTTATTTCACAATAAAAAACAAAAATTGTGAGATGTTAGCTAAGTTCTAAATAACTAAACAGAGTGCTTGTATGACACGACTGTATTAATATTCACTTTTTATTTTTATGGATTTATTTATTTATTGCAATTAGTGTAGCTGGGCACACAGTTTAAATTTTAGTATTTTTTTTTAAAAAAACATTGTTATATTGTTTATTTATATTTTTCATTTTCTTTTTAATTTAAGTTGTTTTTCTTTTCTTTTCTTTTTTTCTGTATAACTTTGATTTTCTTTTCAGCTTTTGTAGAATAGTTTTAGCACTTCAACTTATTTTGGTTAGCTGCCAAAACAACATTTTTTATTTATTTGTAATAATTTGTAACAATATAATAGTTTTAATATTTTTTTTTTTAGTAGTTTTATAGTTTTTATTTTTTTTGACTTTTTGACTTTGTATCCCGCTATTAATTAAATAAATAAACAATGAAATTAATGAATGAATGAATGAATGAATGATATAAACTAAACTAAACTGATATATATATATATATATATATATATACACACACACACACATACCATACGTATATATATACATATATACCGTATGTATATATACATGTATATACCACTTACCACCACACAAGCTCCTTGATGAGGCTAATATCGAGCGCATGTGCCGTCAAAGCAGAGGAAATGAGCTAAAATCAAACGTGGAGACGTATGAGCTCGCAGGCCTGGAAAATTTCCCATTCACTTTCATCCCGAGGAGCGCGGTGAACACTTCCTCGTGACCTGAGCGTAGCAGTGTTTGTCAGACATTCAGCCCGGAGATAAGCCATCGTCA